>NC_084585.2:12421611-12484111 GCF_033978685.3 Nerophis lumbriciformis
GAGGTTGTCAATTTATGAAATGTAGATCTAAGTGAGACCTACATTGAGGTTTTTGTTTCATGTCTCTCCGACCTTCCCAGTGGGAGTTACAGGCAGTTGTGTCATTTTTTTCATCCGAGGAGTAGTTTTTTGTGCGTTTTATTAAAAAATTGCTGTAGAGCACAATTTTTAGATTAGGGGTTAGGTTTTTTTATTAGATCACAATTGTTGCCAGTCCTGATGTGTGCGTTCAGTTTGGTGAGTTTTGAAGCATGTTAAGGGGGTCAAATTACAGCTCAAAGAGGCAAAAGTGACTGTTTTTAGTACTTTTTTGTCTTGAAGGGGGAATTGCCAACTTCCTGTTGATTTTAGCCCGAGAATGTACCATTATGAAAGTTAGGTCTGAGTCAGACCTACATAGAGGATTTTGTTTCATGTCTTTCCGACCTTCCTAGTGGGAGTTACAGGCAGTCTAGTTTTGTTTTTTCCTAGGGGGCGCTAGAGCGCAATTTTGATTTTTGCAGTTTGGTTTTTTTATTAAAAGACAATTTTCGCAGGTCCTGATGTGTGGGTCAAATATTGTGAGTTTTGAAGCATGTTAAGTGGGTCAAATTAGTGCTCGAAGAGGCGGCGGAAGAAAAATAAAGAATAATAAAACCTTAGAATAACAATAGGTCCTTATGTCCCATTGCGGGCCCTAATAACTGTAGCTACACTACTCCCTCCCTGCATGTGCTCTTCCAGTCATAGAATGACTAATCACAGTTACTAATGATAACCAAACCAACCAACACATGTCATAATAGAAATGAAATACTCCAACTAAAACACAATAAATAATGAACACTTTATTGACTGATAAACATTCTGTATCATTTTGAACGATCATTTGAATTGCAGTATTCTATGGAAAGTACTGTATTTACCGTACTTAAAGGGGAACTGCACTTGTTTGGAGTTTTGATTGATTGATTGAGACTTTTTTTAGTAGATTGCACAGTACAGTACATATTCCGTACAATTGACCACTAAATGGTAACACCCCAATAAGTTTTTCAACTTGTTTACGTTAATCAATTCAATCAATTGCCTATTGTTCACAAGCATAATGAGAAACATTATGGTGGATGTATTTTTTTTTTAATGCATTCTAATTTGTAAATAAAAGTATGATTACAACGGAGCCAATCCTCTTTCCCGCCCATTAAACCCAATTAAAGAAAAGTGTAAAAAGCACCAACAATACTCCATTTACATTTCGTCACTTGAATATTAACCAAGTATTTGTGATATCGTTATTACAAGCGCTAACACAGGCGAACTATTTATAGAGGATCCGTGTAGTGTTTGTGCCTATGTTGACTTCATTGACTGGTGAGCTGCTTCCTTTGGCGTATTCCGACAAGTCGGTACATTTTGACAGCCAATTTAAACCTGGATATGGCAAAAACGCTTGGTTCCATCCGTTTTGAGTCATCCTCTATCAAAACGGGAATAAAATAAGATGATCTCAGTCAGCATCCTAATGACAGCAGACATTGTACAGTAAGTGATGTTTTATTACCGTATTTGTGTTGGCCGTTAAAGTCTGTACTGAGTAGTGATCAGTGATGATGTTGGGGGAAAAGTGAACATTGTGATTCATTTTTTAAATTCATGCATATGCTTAAAATTATGAAAATACGTAAATATTCTAAATGTGCCTGTTACCACATTACATATACACTTACATCATGTATATAAAACCTTAATGGAGGTGTTTGGATGTTATTTTAAGGGATTTACAGGCAGAATACAGTGGCTCCCATAGGCTGCATTGTAAGCAGACTTTTGATCGCATTTATTTACTTTTAATAATGCATAATAAAATAAAAACATGTTCTTGTCTCACAAAAGGATTTTGAATGATAGGCACAAATCCACAAAAAGTGCAGATCCCTTTAAAAGAAAGAATCACAATTATTCCCAAGTTAAATGATACATTTGTTAGTAAAAATAATATTTTTCCGTAAAGCTTAACATCTACACTTATATCACATCTTTTATTGTAATCCTATTGTTTGTTTTAGGAATGTAAATATCCGAAAAACTATTTGTGTATTTGGACTTGAGAATACAAGTGTGGACTTCTATTGTTTTAATTCACATGCCTAATTATTATTAGTAGACTAATTACTAGCTTCAAAAGACTGGAGAGCAAACTGGATGTTCATATAGGCCCGTTTACACTGCACACCAAATCAGATTTTGTTTGCCCTCAAGTGAAACACATCGCTCCAGAGTGCTTCTAATATGCTCTTTTCGCAGCAGATTCAGGCCACGACAGGAGTAGAAGCATTTAAGTCCCATCTTAAAACTCATTCGTATATACTCTGGCCTTTAAATCAGTGGTTCTTAACCTGGGTTCGATCGAACCCTAGGAGGTTCGGTGAGTCGGCCTCAGGGGTTCGGCGGAGGTCAAAACACACCCGACTCATCGTGTAAATAAAAACTTCTCCCTATCGGCGTATTACGGATACGGCAACCGCAGAAGTCACACTGATTTGCAGGTGTGTAATTTGTTGTGAGTTTATGCACTGTGTTGGTTATGTTGTTTGAACAAGGTGATGTTCATGCACGCTTCATTTTGTGCACCAGTAAAAAAAACATGGTAACACTTTAATATGGGGAACATATTCACCATTAATTAGTTGTTTATTAACATGCAAATTAGTAACATATTGGCTCTTAACTAGTCATTATTAAGTACTTATTAATGCCTTATTCGGCATGGCCTTATTATAACCCTAACTCTAACCCTGGCCCTCTAACCCTAACCAAATAACTCTAAATTAAGTCTTTCTTACTTAGAATATGTTCCCCATACTAAAGTGTTACCAAAAACATATAACTTTGTCTTGAATTTGAAAAAAAAAAAACATTTTATTTTTCACTAAAGAAGGGTTCGGTGAATGCGCATATGAAACTGGTGGGGTTCGGTACCTCCAACAAGGTTAAGAACCACTGCTTTAAATAGACCCCTTTTTAGACCAGTTGATCTGTTGTCTCTCTTTTCTGCTCTGCCCCCCCAATCCTGCGTGGAGAGGTTATCAGCTGACCACAGATCAGCCCCAACGGAGGTTGCGCTAGCTGTTCCAAGTCGGAACCTCACATCTGCGGTCCCTTCCAAGGTTTCTCATTGTTCCCATTGGGTTGAGTTTTTTTCTTGCCCTGATGTGGTAGCTGAGCAGAGGATGTCGTTGTGGCTTGTGCAGCCCTTTGAGACATTTGTGATTAAGGGCTATGCGAGTAAACTTTCGAGTGATTGACTTTGAGGCCGTCCGAATCTGATCTTTTCAAATGTGACACTTTTTCGTCAACTTTGAGCGATCTACTCATTTGTGCGCGCAGAGAAAGACGCAGCCCGCAAGTGGAAGTCAGGTAGGTGTAGCTACGGCCGCGCAGAACTACTCGAAGTCCCACAAGCTTTAAGTCTAAAAGTTGTGCCCAATCGAAGTGGAGTCCACTTAAAGACGTGCCCACAGGGGTGACGACAATGGAAGTGCAGCTGGAAAAAGCAATACATTCAACAACCAACGCTGCGTTATAGAGATGTCCGATAAAATCGGACTGCTGATATTATCGGCCGATAAATGCTTTAAAATGTAATATGGGAAATTATCGGAATCGGTTCCAAAATTATCGGTATCGGTTTCAAAAAGTAAAATTTATGACTTTTTAAAATGCCGCTGTGTACACAGACGTAGGGAGAAGAACAGAGCGCCAATAAACCTTGAAGGCGCTGTCTTTACGTGAAGGCCCAATCACATAATATCTACGGCTTTTCACACACACAAGTGAATGCAAGCATACTTGGTCAACAGCCATACAGGTCACACAGAGTGGCCGTATAAACAACTATAACACTGTTACAAATATGCGCCACACAGTGAACCCACACCAAACAAGAATGACAAACATTTCGGGAGAACATCCGCACTGTAACACAACAGAACAAATACCCAGAACCCCTTGCAGCACTAACTCTTCCGGGACGCTACAATATACATCCCCCGCTACCCCCTACCCCCCACCTCAACCTCCTCATGCTCTCTCAGGGAGAGCATGTCCCAAATTCCAGGCTGCTGTTTTGAGGCATGTTAAAAAAAAATAATGCACTTTGTGACTTCAATAATAAATATGGCAGTGCCATGTTGGCATTTTTTTCCATAACTTGAGTTGATTTATTTTGGAAAACTTTGTTACATTGTTTAATGCATCCAGCGGGGCATCACAACAAAATTAGGTATAATAATGTGTTAATTCCACGACTGTATATATCAGTATCGGTTGATATCGGAATCGGTAATTAAGAGTTGGACAATATCGGAAATCGGCAAAAAAGCCATTATCGGACATCTCTAGTGTGTTACATTAGCCACCTTGGATCATGTGACAAACCAAGTGTCCACTCTCGCCTTGTCAGCGCCACTGTGGGCACCTCTTTAAAACGCTGTTCACTTTTGTTGTCGTCAGCCTTGAAGAAGCGACTTAGAGTACCGTCTGCGGCCACAGTGAGAGCCTTCTCGCGGAAGTGGATACTTCATCACAACATCCGGTTTCGGTGAGCAAAGTATTTTTTGATGCCGAATAAATAGCGATCGTTAAAGGAATCGATGCTGTGACGTATTTGCTTACATGTTACGTACATTGCGTTAGTTGTTTAAGTGAGTTGAAACATAAAGCTCACGTAGATCCACACTGATGATGTCCGTGTTGTCTCTACTTAACAGCCATAAAAAGATTAGACCCCTCCCAAATATATTACAGTTTGTATATCCATTCATACATTATATTGCTTTTATTTATTTTCACGAAAAAAACCCAATTATTTTGAAGGTAGAAAAGTAGTAGCGACTTCCTTGTTCATTTAGGGAATCTGGTCAACGTCCTTTGTTTTCACTTTATCCAACTGCGCATGCAAGTGACGTCGAGGCCACATTGGGGCCTGTGACAGTTTACAGTCTGATAAAGATCACATTTTACTTGAAGTGTAAACAGACAACTGGAAAAATCATCCGTTTTCTACCGCTTGTCCCTCTGGAGGTTGCAGGGGGTGCTGGAGCCTATCCCAGCTGCATTCTGGCTGAAGGCAGGGTACACCCTCAGACAGACAACATTCACACATTTAGTGTTGCCAATCAGATCTTTTTTTTTTTTTTTTTTAAATCTATTTTGGCCTGCAGTGTAAACGTAGTCTTAGTTTTCTTGCTTTGAAGAATATTTGCTGAGGGGGCAAATCCATAAATATAATAAATGTTGCAAGGAGTTTCCTGACAAAAGGCTGCTATGATCTACGATGTTTCGGGTGCTTTGTCTTCACAGATGAAGGTGACGGAATTGTTCAGGAGGTCAAACATGTTGACCTCCACCACCTCTGCTGGGTTGTCTACAGCCACAAACACCTGTTGGGTGACAGCTAGCTGAGGGTGCTCAGCGGAGCCGTCACCTGCTGCCTGCTCTTCAGATGTTGCCTGATTGGGGGAAAAAAAGAATAGAAAAGTTTTTAGCCTCAAGTTTCTTAACTCTGTGATTAAAAAAAGACACCTAAGGGTTTAGAATGTATGGCTATATAAAATATAGACATACATATATACACACACACGTATATAATTTTAAAAACTATAAATATAAATATACACACAAACACACACACATTGTGTGTATATATATATATATATATATATATATATATATATATATATATGTATATACAGGTAAAAGCCAGTAAATTAGAATATTTTGAAAAACTTGATTTATTTCAGTAATTGCATTCAAAAGGTGTAACTTGTACATTATATTTATTCATTGCACACAGACTGATGCATTCAAATGTTTATTTCATTTAATTTTGATGATTTGAAGTGGCAACAAATGAAAATCCAAAATTCCGTGTGTCACAAAATTAGAATATTACTTAAGGCTAATACAAAAAAGGGATGCATGAAGTGCTCTAAAACTTGCTGGTAGACGGCTGCGTTGACCCTGGATCTCAGGAAACAGAGTGGACCGACACCAGCAGATGACATGGCACCCCAAACCATCACCCAACCATGCAAATTTTGCATTTCCTTTGGAAATCGAGGTCCCAGAGTCTGGAGGAAGACAGGAGAGGCACAGGATCCACGTTGCCTGAAGTCTAGTGTAAAGTTTCCACCATCAGTGATGGTTTGGGGTGCCATGTCATCTGCTGGTGTCGGTCCACTCTGTTTCCTGAGATCCAGGGTCAACGCAGCCGTCTACCAGCAAGTTTTAGAGCACTTCATGCTTCCTGCTGCTGACCTGCTCTATGGAGATGGAGATTTCAAGTTCCAACAGGACTTGGCGCCTGCACACAGCGCAAAATCTACCCGTGCCTGGTTTACGGACCATGGTATTTCTGTTCTAAATTGGTCTGCCAACTCCCCTGACCTTAGCCCCATAGAAAATCTGTGGGGTATTGTGAAAAGGAAGATGCAGAATGCCAGACCCAAAAACGCAGAAGAGTTGAAGGCCACTATCAGAGCAACCTGGGCTCTCATAACACCTGAGCAGTGCCAGAAACTCATCGACTCCATGCCACGCCGCATTAACGCAGTAATTGAGGCAAAAGGAGCTCCAACCAAGTATTGAGTATTGTACATGCTCATATTTTTCATTTTCATACTTTTCAGTTGGCCAACATTTCTAAAAATCCCTTTTTTGTATTAGCCTTAAGTAATATTCTAATTTTGTGACACACGGAATTTTGGATTTTCATTTGTTGCCACTTCAAATCATCAAAATTAAATGAAATAAACATTTGAATGCATCAGTCTGTGTGCAATGAATAAATATAATGTACAAGTTACACCTTTTGAATGCAATTACTGAAATAAATCAAGTTTTTCAAAATATTCTAATTTACTGGCTTTTACCTGTATATGTATATATATATATATATATATATATATATATATATATATATATATATATAAATAATATACACACTTATACAAACCCGAAAACCAGTGAAGTTGGCACGTTGTGTAAATCGTAAATAAAAACAGAATACAATGATTTGCAAATCCTTTTCAACCTATATTCAATTGAATAGACTGCAAAGACAAGGTACTTAACGTTCGAATTGGTAAACTTTGTTATTTTTGCAAATATTAGCTCATTTGGAATTGTTTCCAAAAAAACTGGCACAAGTGGCAAAAAAGACTGAGTAAGTTGAGCAATGCTCATCAAACAGAGAATCTGGAGAAATCACTGCATGTAAGCGGCAAAGCCGACAACCAACATTGAAGGCCCGTGACCTTCGATCCCTTAGGCGGTATTGCATCCAAAAACGACATCAGTGTGTAAAGGATATCACCACATGGGCTGAGGAACACTTCAGAAAACCACTGTCAGTAACTACAGTTTGTCGCTACATCTGTAATTGCGAGTTAAAACTCTACCGTGCAAAGCTAAAGCCATTTATCCACAACACCCAGAAACGCCGCCGGCTTAAATAATTAAAAAATGTGTATGTATAAAATTGAACAAAATCATATAAAATATGTTTGTATAATTGATAATACATATTTTATTTATATTTGTGTACAGTATGTATGTCTATGTAACAGAGTGGTGATATGAGTGAGTCGTATTACCTTGTGTGTTGTAGCAGTTTGCTCCTCCTTGCTTTCTTGCTGTGCGTCCATGTGAGAAGACAGGTGCTCCTGCAGCTGCGAGTGTGAGGCGCTAACAAGGTTGCACAGTGGACAGATCCATCGATTGACACCTTTGGTGTGCTGGGAGTTGATATGTTCCTGCAACTCATCATGCTCGCCAAACACAATTTGACAATGCGGGCAGTGTACGGAAGATGCTGCGAGACCTGGACAGACACACACACACACACACACACACAACGTACACACAAATGTATATGAAGGAATTAGGCCTTGGTGTATTTGAAGGGTTCTTTTTACAGTGTGCACTGAAAAAAACTTTGCAAGTAGTACTGATGAATAAGTATATATTGTAATACTACTGTATAGAAAGAGTACACCTTCATGTTCACTTTGTGTGTGTTTGGCCAAGCTGGCGGAACTGGGGAAGAATCGGAAACAGGTCTCACACTGGACCAGAGTCTTCAGCTGTCGCGTTTGGCTGGTATATACGTCAGGGTGATTGGTTCTGTTGTGGTACCACAGCCCAGACAGTTGCTATGGCAACAAGAAGAAAGGTTGACAAACGAGTGTGCATGGGTGATAATCCAATAATACACCAGAACGCTTAAAAACATACCTGATAAGACTTGTTGCACAGGTTGCAGGTGAAGGGTTTGATTCCCGTGTGTAGAGTCTTGTGTTTTTCCAGCAGGACGGTGCTGGTGAGCACCTTGTTGCAGGTGGAACACTTGTGGAAATCCTTCACGTGGAATTCCTCTACGTGCTTCTGGTGCTCCTCTAAAGTCTGGAAGCTGAGGCAGCACTTTAGACAGTCCAGAGGATGCTGCATGTCTGACAGGGAGGGAGCAGCACAGCAAGTTATTTTATATACACGCTACTTTCTATTTTGATATATATATATATATATATATATATATCAAGTTTGGACACACCTCATTCACAACACAACTGATGGTCCCAACCCCATTGATAAAGCAAGAAACTCCACTAATCAACCCTGATAAGGCACACCTGTTAAGTGAAAACCATTTCAGGTGACCGCCTCTTGAAGCTCATCGAGAGAATGCCAAGAGTGCGCAAAGCAGTAAATAGGGCAAAGGGTGGCTCTTTTGAAAAAATTTGAATATAAAACATGTTTTTCAGTTATTTCACCTTTTTGTGATAAGTACATAATTCCACATGTGTTCATTCATAGTTTTGATGCCTTCAGTGACAATCTGCAATGTAAATAGTCATGAAAATAAAGAAAACCCATTGAATGAGAAGGTGTGTACAAACTTTTGGCTTGTACTGTGTGTGTGTGTGTATATATATATATATATATATATATATATATATATATATATATATATATATATATATATATATATATATATATATATATATATATATTTATATATATACATACCTTAGTTTAGCAAAAAACACAGAGTCTATATCATCCCTACAAGCCTGTTTCGAAGGTATTATAAAATCCCCTGACGAGCAGGGAAACCTGCGAAACAGGCTTGTAGGGATGATATAGCCTTTTGTGTTTTTTCCTGACCCAACGTATATTCCGCTCTACCCCGGTATTGAGCACTGTATAACGGATAAACCACAAAAACCTCGGCTACACCCGCACACCCGCACACACGCACACACACACTTGATATGAGTGAGATGGTTCTTACTATGAAAAGTCTGCAGGTGTGCAGTCAATCCACTGGCCTGAATGTAACCTTTACCACATTCCCGACACACGTATGGGCGATCCCCAGTGTGTGTTCGCACGTGTCGCGACAGCTCGATGGACTGGGCAAAGACAGCCTTGCAATACTGACACACGTACATCTTGCCTAAAACAACAATAATATTAAAATAATAATCATTATTGCAATACTGACCCACGTACATCTTGCCTAAAACAACAATAATATTAATATAATAATGATTGCAATACTGACACACATACAACAATCATAATCATTTGTATTTATTATTACGGAAATAATAATAATTATTGGGATTAAAAATACATTAATATCCTCCATAAACCAATCAGCAATACCACCTTAACTTGTTTTTCTTGTGACTTGACCTCTGCATTGACAGGAGTGAACAACAAATCTGGGACACCCTTGAAGTTACGCACTCCCACATTAATGTAAATACATAAATTATACATAACAATATAGATGTAAAACAGGCGTGGGACCGTGTCTCACCCTCGGAGTGTTTTTTCTTGGTGTGATACGACAGTGCCGCCGTCACGCTGAAGCTCATGTCGCAGTGTTTACAGCGGTATGGTTTCTCTCCCGTGTGCAGCCGCATGTGATTTTTCAGTGACGAGGTGGCGGAAAACCTGGCACCGCATGTCTTGCAAGCAAACGGCTTCTCGTCAAAGTGCTCCGTCCGCCTGTGGTAAATCATACCTGAACAATATCAAAATAGGGAAGATTAAAAGTCAGATTGGGTGCTTGATGCTGCTCTTGTTTATGCTCTGGTCATGTGAGTGGATAGCTTGGTTGGTAGTCAATACTTCCAGCATGTCACCAATCCATGCAAATTTAACCAATCCCTGCGAATTATGTGTGGCCTCGCAACTTTGTCCAATGGCTACAACTTCCCTGCACATTTTGGCCAATCAGCGTCATTTGGGCAACACAAATTTGTCAACTTTTTGTTTCTTGTGTGTAGCCAAAGCAAGAACAACAACGTGTAACAATAAAACTACATTTATTGATCAAACAACACCATTGTCTTCCTGCGCAGCTCAGACCTAGGTCCTGTTCCGGTCTACAGTGCTTAATAAGCCTTCTGGGTAACATTTGAAATTTGGATTAATCAAAGGTCATTACTCGCTATCATAATTAACATTTGCTTGACAAAAGACCCCAATATTTGTACACAAATGCAATTTAATTGTCAGAATGTCATCTAGGAATGTTTTTAAACGTTTTACCAGGATGCATGTGATTTATTTGCACATAACTTGAAAATAGTTTTATCTAAAGTTCTCTTAGGCTGTATTTTGTAGTGACAGTTCCAGCAAGCACACCAGTTGAAGTCCCCACACTCATTTACGTAGAGATTGATCTGATCACTGACAGTATAGTCAGTGATCAGGTAAAAGAGCTTGTACGGTCAAAATAAATTTAATGATTATCGGTAATTTAAGTGTGTTCATAATTAATGCAGTATTTTTTGTGATTAACCACATGATTAACTCAAAAATTTTGATAGCTGAAATATAAACATTTACTTCCTAGATTACACTAGGGATGGGCAATATGGCCTAAAATATATAACGTGATATGTATTGCAGCCACTTGTGGTAACCGTATATATCATAATATATTATTTGGTACATAAATGGTAATATAACCATTTCAAAACGAGTTACAAAAGCTCCTAATTTAGCTGCTGACGTATGCAATAACATATTACGCCATTTCCAGTTGTATCATTTTCTCAAAACTATCATTAATCTACTTGTTAGTTTACTGTTACTTTAGTAACAGGCGCCGTATTGGTCATACCAATGTTAATACTTCAAATTTTCAAGATCATTGAATGATTACATTTTTGATCACAACATATAATCAGACAAAAACACAGGATGGCAGTGTAAAAATAATAATAATTAAACATTTGAGTTATTTCCCAATATTGGCTCTGATTTCAATCCTTTTGTTTTTATCCCTTAAAGTCATTCTGTGTCCAGGGACTTATTACCGGGTATATACACAAACGGCAAAATATTTTTTTCACAATGAAAAATAGTAATTTAACCACTGTATTGTCAATCATATACCCATACTATACTTGATATAGTTACTGTCAGCTTTGCACTGTGGAGAGATATTAGCAGCCAGCTCGTTAGCCAGGACGCAACAGTGCGTTAAGGACGCGGTTGTTTGCTTGTTGCCATCACAGCTAGAATGTGTGTGGATGATATAACAATTTTAATAAAAGCTCTACCGTTGCTCAACCTTATCTTACCTAAATGTGTATATTTATTTAACATTTATTAATCGACGGTAGGACAATAAAGAACATATTTTCAGTTGCAATGCCGACCTTGCAAAGATGCAGCATTTACTGTATATGTTAGAGATGTTGACGTGCAACGATAATCTCTTATCGTCTCTCATTTACCACCAAAAAGTAGCGCTATAGATCGCTCTCAACAGTTCACAATCGCTCTTGACTTGTGGGAGTCAATGTGTTGGAACATAAAGGAAATATTAAAACAGACGAACACTTTTAAACTGTAAAACAAACAGAGAAAGACTGCAACTTGTGGACGACTGAGCAGACAGCGGACAATAGTGTTTCTTTCTGTAATTATAATTATTTATTACAATCATTAGTTATAATGAATTAAAACAGTACAGTAATTTAACAATGAGCTTTGTGTATATGCTTTTACTGCCATCTAGGGTCTACTCTTAAATCTGTGTAGTATAAAATGAGTAAAAACATTGACACAGTATTTATTTTACAATTTTTGTTGAAAGGTTACAAAGAACACTTAAAACGTTGATAAAAATGTCATAAAATCAAAGGTTAATTCAATGTTATTAAAAATGTTTTCCTCAAAACAAACTTTTGCTACAACTTTCTAAAAAAGCTGCCGCAAATTCTGGCATTTTAGCCCGCAACACTCGCAAAAATGCCACTGAAATCCTAGAGGGCCTGACTAAAAGACATAACATGTTCAATATGATTATCAGCATTATTCCACATTCCCGCTCACCTGATGGGTGCGCAAAGGTCCGTTCACAGAGGTCACAACTTGTCTTCTTCTTCTTCTTGGCTCCGTCACTGTTGGGGTGAGCGTCAGTTAGGTGGCGCTGTAGAGCGCGCTGGTTGGCCATCTTGTCGGGACAATGTGGACACTGCAGCTGGGCGTCCCCAGACTTGGTGCAACGCTTCTTGTGGGCCAGCAGTCGACACTTGTAGGCAAAAGTCTTCTTGCACCAGTGACAGCAGTACGACTTGGAAGATAGAGCGGAGGTGTCTTCTTCTTCCTCGTCAGGAGTCTTCATGTCACTTGTGCTGTTCTCCTTGGCTGTGAAGACATCATCGCTTCAATAACTGTTGCACGTTTCAATCGCATGGGACTTCTCCTGTTTTACCTTCAATCTGGTGTTTGTCTGGCCCATGAGCAGTTTTGTCTAAGTCCTGTAGCTGAGAGAGCAGCTTTACAGGGAAGGAGGACGGAGCTTTCTGCTGGACACAGAGCAGCAGCCTTAGGAGAGCGGGCTCGCCGATTAGTCCCTTCTCCACGTCGCTCATCAACTTCTTCACCGCTGATTTGGCATCCGAAAGGTCACATGACTCTTTCACAAGCTGACAGGAAAGCAACATTCCAACATTTGCATCTTTTGTGTTTGTGTATGTATGTATGTGTACATACAGTATACATATACTGTGTGTATATATATATATATATATATATATATATATATATATATATACACACACACACAAATGTGTATATATATTGATGTATATATATATATATACACACACACACACAGTATATATACTCAGCAGTAGTTAGTAGGCTACTAAACATAATACATTCAAACTTGTCTATGGTGACCACTATAAGCATGTTTGGCCATCATGTTGACCTTTAAACAATTACGGACACATGTTCATGTGCATGTATCCGGATTTGTAGTAAGCCGTTTCTAAAATACAGTTTTGCCAGCTTTCTAAGCTTGAACAGTGTGATTGAATTTGAGCCTGCTCATTGTTGCTCACGTAAATAGAATGCTGTTTTCCATTCATGCCAGACTTTTGGGAACTAGTCAACTGAGCAAAGCTTAGGGGAGCTTCGATGAGATCTGCCGAGTCCCAGCGCAGCTGCTCGCAATCCCCCGGTTGGGATCCCGTTGAGGCCACCACAAATCCCGCTAAAAATGAAATTGTACGAACCGTGGTATGGCAAATTTTGATATCGGTGGCCGGTATACGGAGTCAAAAAACTGCTTTGGGATGCAAAATGCAAAACAAGTGGCCGCTATAGACAAGGTATATAACACTACTTTTTTTGCGGGAGAAATTTTTGTGGCGGCTATTGTCAAGTGACTGCCATAGACAGGGGGCTGTTAACACAGGTTTTACTGTACATTTGAAGCAACATACAACGGAACCAAAATGTAGCATTTTTTTTAAACACAAAGCACACAGTAAGGCTGGGCGATGATCACGATTAATTTTCTTAAATCACCTGATCTCGGTTAATATCACACTTTTTTTTTAATTAAAGGCGGATTTAGCAACTACTGTTGCATCCCTACTATTTACTACCGCAGTATGTTGTGACAGATATTTGTGCCATGTTTGATTGAGGTAATACATGTTAACAGCTCACAACTGTCATTTTGTTCATATCTATAATTGTGTTTACTAGAGGTGCATGCAACAGTACAGGTAACCTACACTACGATCTGTACCTGGTTTTAGGGCCAAGGTTTTGCTTCTTTTTGGTACATTTTGAGGGGGTAAAGAGAACAAATAATTTTGCCCTCAAAGTTATGTTATATCAAAGGAGTCGAATCTTTGCAGACACATAAATAAAAAGTCCGATTGAAAATATTTAGATATAATTCATAAATAATACAATATATTCTGACTAAATAACTGGGTGTGTTTATTCTCCCAGTCTGGACCAATACAATAGTCAAAGAAATTTTTTGACAGCCTGCAAGTTCTCAATGCCGTGTTTCAACTTCTATGCTGGTAATAGTCATATTTATTTTGTTCGTCCGGGCTGCACTTCTAGCTGTGAAAAGGGGGAAGAGGTACAACGTTGATTAGACATTAATTACGTCGTGACGAGCCTCACTTTCACAACGGTGTAATGGGAGGTCGCGCGCACACAAACATTTTCACAAAAACACAAGCACACGTATAAAAACACACATTCACAGACACACACAGGATTCATGATAAATAAAGGCGGATTGTTCCGTGCAGGATAATACCAAGCGTTGTTGCTTCCCCACTGATTACCACTGTGGTAACTTCTAACAAACATTTCCACCATGTTTGATCAAAGTAAAAATGCTAACAGCTGATCACCATGATCAAACTCATATTAATCGTGATCATCGATCACGATCATATAATCACCCAGCCCTACCACAGAGCAGCTAAAAGTCAAACACGGATAAGTGTGGAGCGAGTGTTTTGCATTTCCCCCATTATGCCTTGCAATGGATTTAAATGGGTGTAATTTTGATTTTGTTATGGTGATGGGACGTTTTTTTTCCTATAATATCCACAAAGTTCAGTGAGCAAGTTGTTTTATGTGTGACCATGTTGACGTATGTTGACTTTTTGTGCTGGTTGATGGTTGAATTTTTTTCCCTGCACCATGACTAGGAAATGTTGTTTGGATTGGGTCATAAAAATAATACTGTGCTTGTGGTGTCAAGAAAGTACAGGTCATAGTCCCTGACCTGACTTTCTCACATTGTCTAAAAGATGGTGACAGTTTGCCACCTGTCAGAACCCTGGATATTTTAATTTAATATGAAAACACCCCGAACGGCCAGGTTGCTTATTGAAATTGAACTCATGCTGTCGTCTCACGGGCCAAATTGAAGATGCTATAAATAGTTTGTCTGCGTTAGATAGATAGATAGTACTTTATTGATTCCTTCAGGAGAGTTCCCTCAGGAAAATTAAAAAGCACTTATAATAACAATATCACTAATACTTAGTTAATATTCCAATCACGAAAAGCAAATGGATTATTGTTGGTGCTTTTTGGATGTTTTTTTATTAGGTTTTATGGACGGAATACAGGACCGCCCATTAGCTCCCCTGTAAGCGGGCATTTATATACATATATTTACGTGTTAGAATGCATTTCAAAAAAATACATCCGTTGTCATGTCTTTCATAATGATTGTGAACGATTGGGCAAAATTTAAAAAAAGTGTAGTTCCCCTTTATGTGATGGGCGTTCGATGGAAACTAAGCTTCTGTTTTGCATAGCTTAAAAAGCTTATTTCGATGACTCCTGTTTAGAAGAGAGAGATAAGTGGAATAGACTTTTATTTTCTTTGCATCGTAGTCCAGTTCAAGTGGAACATGCAAACCGCTCCACCTTCTAATCTCATCCCCCACAAGTACTGTGTGTACTGTAGTAGTACTGTGTTGTACCTGTCTCTCCTCTTCATCCAGACAGCTGTGAGCTGCTTGGCTTAGCAGCTGGACAACATCTGGCATGTTAGCGAGGAGCTCCATCAACTGCAAACAAGCAGGCGTAGACTTGGTGGACACCTCGTCTGCACTTGCTGGTGCAACACTTTCTTCAGACGCTAAGTACACAGATTTAAAAAATAGATATTTTCAATTTGCTTACCATCTGACTGTTTTGGCCGTTATGCATTGCTTTGAATAATTTTTCAGAAACTCACCCGAGGGTTCTGAAAGCTCTTGGCAGACTTTTTTACATGGGGGCTCCTCTCCACTGTCATTTTTCTCCGTTGTTTTCATCGCACCTTCAACTGACGCATCCGAACACGGTGAAGCTGCAGCGTCGGGATTTGGACTGTTTGAATTCTCACTTTGGAGTTTGTTGGTTGAGGGCAAGGTAGTGATGTGTGTGGAGGTCAGGGAGGTGGAGGAGGGCGACGGCTGGTGGTTGATGATGTTGGTGAGGACGTTCTTAAAGCTCACAGCCACGTCAAACATCTGCAGGCTGTCTGCGGCTGCGATGATCCGGCTCACGTTGTGCTTGCCGAGAGGCAGCTTGCCCGTGTAGACCATGTCCAGCAGGCAGTCAAACTCCTGCGAGGAGACCAACGCTGTGTCAATGGAGACTGTGTCAGAACTCTGCAGCAGTGACCTGGAGGGATTTAAGAAATTCTTTCAATTTGGATTTATGGCCACCAAAAACAGCAGACTGACAAATAAATGACACAAAGCACCAATATGATTCAGTTTAAGAGACTGTTCAAACTTAAGGTGTTCACAAAGTACACAGAACAAGAATCATTATGAATATCTTGAACCCTTTTTTTTTTTTTTATAATTGTGACAAAGATTATTTATGTATTTAATATTTGTTTACTTACTATGGTATATTATTTGTTTATTATTTATAGGCTCCAGCACCCCCTGCGATCCCGAACGGGACAAGCGGTAGAAAATGGATGGATGGATGGATAGATGTTCACTGTTATGCTACAGAAAACAAGGAAATAGGATAAAATTGCTATGGTATGAAAAGGGTTAACATTAAATAAGCTCAACTTCTTCCTACTCCTTTTCGGACGTGCTGTAATGAAACAACTGGAAATATGTGATTAATTACATTGTACTGTATTCATGTTCGAAATAAACTGAACTGAACTGAATTTCATACTATAAAAAATGAGCATATTTCAAAGTCTTTATCATAAAAAAGAATACAAGATCTTCATCCTTTACACCTACTGCACATTGCATTTATTCCTTAAGTGAAAGGGACAAGCGGTAGACAATGGATGGATGGATGGATGGATGGATGGATGGATGGGTTGTAGAACTCCGAGGCAGCAGGTGCAAAGCATGACTTCCTGTACTCATATTTATCAGTAGAGTTGCGTGTGATAGATGATATTAACAATATACATTTGGCCAACGATAGAGATTTGATCTCCATATCGTGACAATGGATGCTGATGACAAATTTAGCTGTGATCCGCAAATTTGTTGGTAACAGGCTCAACACAATGTAGTGTCCTCGCTAGCTAGCGTGAAGCTGTTTCCAAGTCACTCATCCTCGCCTGTATTCTGGAAAATAAAGTAATTATAATTATCACTGGAAGACTAGAGGACGAGGAACAGCAAAACATGCTACACTACACACCGTACGGAGGATACAATAGCTCTGTTAATCGCTAAGCTAGAGTATATTGTCTAGGGGTGGGCGGATCGGAAAAAAATATCGACAGTAATGATACCAAGTATGGTATCACTATATGGTTGATACTGCAGTGATGAGATCAGTGTTTTTTTATAATTACAAAATCGTTTTTTTTACGGTCAATGTTGTTGTTAACAAAGTCAGCAAATAAGTCCCAACCTCCGGGCTGATGAGTTTAGGTTGTCCTGAAGAATTTGGAGGTAATCCTCCTTCATTGTCCCATTTACTTTCTGTAAAGCACCAGTTCCATTGGCAGCAAAACAGGCCCAGAGCATAATACTACCACCATCATGCTTGACCGTGGGCATGGTGTTTTTGGGATTAAAGGCCGCACCTTTTCTCCTCCAAACATATTGCTGGGTATTGTGGCCAAACAGCTCAATTTTTGTTTCATCTGACATCACACAGACAAAGATAAGACCTTCTGGAGGAAAGTTCTGTGGTCAGATGAAACAAAAATTTAGCTGTTTGGCCACAATACCCAGCAATATGTTTGGAGGAAAAAAGATGAGTCCTTTAATCCCAGGAACACCAGGCCTACCGTCAAGCATGGTAGTATTTGTAGTATATTGACATCCAAATCGCTGCCGTTGTGTCCTTGGGCAGGACATTTCACACTTGCCCCCGGTGCCGCTCACACTGGTGAATGAATGATGAATGAATGATAGGTGGTGGTCGGAGGGGCCGTAGGCGCAAACTGGCAGCCTCGCTTCAGTCAGTCTACCCCAGGGCAGCTGTGGCTACAAATGTAGCTTACCACCACCAGGTGTGAATGAATGATGGGTTCCCACTTCTCTGTGAGAGCTTTGAGTATGCAATAATAGAAAAGCACGATATAAAATCTAATCCATTATTATTATTATGCTCTGGGCCTGTTTTGCTGCCAATGGAACTGGTGCTTTACAGAAAGTAAATGGGACAACAAAAAAAGAGGATTACCTCCAAATTCATCAGGACAACCTAAAATCATCAGCCCGGAAGTTGGGTCTTGGGCACAGTTGGGTGTTCCAAGAGGACAATGACGCCAAACACACGGCAAAAGTGGTAAAGGAATGGCTAAATCAGGCTAGAATTAAGGTTTTAAAATGGCCTTCCCAAAGTCCTGACTTAAACGTGTGGACAATGCTGAAGAAACAAGTCCATGTCAGAAAACCAACAAATTTTGCTGAACTGCACCAATTTTGCCAAGTGGTCAACAATTCAACCAGACGCTTGCCAGAAGCTTGTGGATGGCTACCAAAAGCGCCTTATTGCAGTGAAACTTGCCGAGGGACAGGTAACCAAATATTAACATTGCTGTATATGTACTTTTGACCCAGCAGAATTGGTCACATTTTCAGTAGACCCATAACAAATTCATAAAAGAACCAAACTTCATGAATATTTGTTGTGACCAACAAGTATACTCTTATCGCAAAAAAAAATAAAATAAGACTTATAGAAATTATTGGAAACTCAAGACAGCCATGACAAAACTCTCTACCATCCAATATACAAAACCTATTCCAGGATAGAGATGCTCATCATAGTTACAGTCTAAGAGGAAACAACAAATTATATTTGCCTAAATTTAGAACAACTTTAAAATCAATGTGCATTTCAGTGCGTGGAGTCAGTCTGTGGAACAACTTAGGGGACGAGTTAAAAACCTGTTCTAACATGATTACATTTAAAAGACTGTTTAAAAAAGAAGTACTGAAGAAGTACGAGGAGGAAAGAGAGTGATGCCCTAAGCACAGAGCGATGGGAGAGAGGTGTATGGTCAGAGAGTGTTTGGGCCTGTGTGTGTGTGTGTGTGTGTGTGTGTGTGTGTTTTGTCTCGTCTTGTCTTGTTTTATAGTAACAGTGGTACTATTGTATTGTTAGTGTACAGGAGCTTTTCTTGTTTTTGTTTGTATAGTATTGTTCTTGTATTATATTGTTTATGTTAAATGTGGAATGAGTGAGAGGGGTTGGGATATTATAAGCATTTGCTTCATCCAACCCCTTTTCAAGCCTTGCATAAATGTCCCTGCCAAAATGTTTAAAAAAAAAAGTGTGTGTTGTACTGTGCAGGTTTGAAATAAATAATTCAATCAATCAATCACATTATGTTCTTTACAAGTGTATGTAAACTTTTGATCGACTGTATACTGTTGTCACAGGAGACTGCAGTATACTGTATATTTTAGGCCACATCGCCCATCCCTAGTGTACTATTATTATTATTTTTATATAAAGTACTGTGCAGTATATTTTCGGATGAAATCCACACAGTACCTGAAGAGCATACTGGAAGCAGCCAGCAGCAGTTTATGTGCACGGTGAGGGTTGCCTCCTACAAGAATAGTGCAGTCACAAAAGTGGTCTTCCGTCCTCAGAGCCCACAGCTGCTGCATCAGCTGGCTGCTGTAGTTGGGAAGCTCAATCATGTTGTTTGCCTGGAAATCAAAGTGCACTCTTTTTAGTTGACAGACAAGATTCGCTTGAACTAATGTATGTTTCAATCGGAGACAGGAATTACATTGGACATGCTTAGTGCTACTAAAAGCTATAAACCAGTAAACCATGTAACCGTACATTTATGTGACACATTGAGATGTGAAGTAAACTGACGTCTGGAGGACAAACAGCCAACATTTTTAAATAATTTTTCGAGATGAGATACAAGCTAATCACTAGCTTCAGTCAACATGCTAACGTGGTAACAAATATTGGATATTCGAGGAATTCGTGGTGGTATTAGTTTGAAAGTAATAAAACATGACAGTAGATACCACACAAAGCTTCTTTTCAGATTATGTTTTACCTGGAATTATTCAAACAAGCCGTTTCTTTATTTAAAAAGCATTGCTGGACAAATCCTGGACGCACAATAAAGCTTCGCCGTTTTGAACATGGCGACAGTAGGTGCAGCACAAAATGGTGACATTTCCGCTCAATAAGTTGTATATTTTTTGGGCCCTCTCGTTTGTGCTATCGTCCCTTAAAACTGTTTAAGAATTAAAAGCGTAACAAATATATTATATATCCGTTGTAAGCGATTTATTTACAGGCGCCGTACTCTTTTCAAAAAAACGAAATGCATGTGATTTAAGTCGGATGTGTGTCAGATAAGAAGTCCGTGTGGACACATTTCCGACCCTTTATGAACCCGTGTGGGAAGTGCTAAGGCAGGCCGACAAGGACAAACACAACCTACCAGAGTGACTTTGACATTTACTTTCACACTAAACAACCAATGCAAGCGGCAACTCAGTAAAATAATTAATGATCATTGTTGTATTGCATTTATTTAACAATAATAAGGAAACATCACCAACCAGGCAACCTCCTATAGAACACATATACACCTGCACCTAAAAAGTAGCAACAATAAGAACATAAATGCAATAATAACATTTGTTCAAATATGTATATAGATAAACCACACATAAATTAAGTTCCAATGATTGTTACACACACACTGGGTGTGGTGAAATGTGTCCTCTGCATTTGACCCATCCCCAAGATCACCCCATGGAGGTGAGGGGAGCAGTGAGCAGCAGCGTGCGCCGCGCTCGGGAATCATTTGGTGATTTAACCCCCAACTCCAACCCTTGATGCTGAGTGCCAAGCAGGGAGGCAATGGGAGTTGTGTTGTAATGCGTTTTTGAAATACATGACTAGTTTGAAAACATGACTGTGTTTTGTTACTGAACGCTCATCGAGAGTACCTTTACAACATGGTGTTAAGCCAAATATTGACAGTATCAATAACAATGGTGATATCTGTATCGGAACGATACCAGTGTGATTGGATTTGGTAATATTTCAATTCTTTACATTTATTTTCAAAAATATATTTTTCTCATAATTTTTTAATATATTGAGACTATTTGACTTTGGTCGATCTCAATCATCAACAATAGTAGTTTTTGCTTTAGACTTTGTCAAATGATTGTATCCAATAGGGAATATTGTTGCATTTATTTGTAGTTTTATTCTGATCATAATTGACAAGTAAAATCATTGAGCTTGCGTTGTATTTATTCTATACCAACATTTGCCGTATCCTTTGTTAATTACTTGTTGGCATTTGATGGCCAGTGACAGTGGCACAACAAAAACACGTAAGTGCGTCTCAACTACTAAATGAAATGAATTTAATTGCTGTCAACATATATATATAATACATGCGTTACATGGTGATCGACAGCGTAAATTTGGGGGTCACAGAGATAAATTAGATTCGATACTTTATTCAACTCAAAGACAATTTGGGATATGTATGAACATTTATCGGAGTAGACAATGATTTGAAAAATAACTTTATTGTCAATAAGAAATAACAGTGAAAAGAACAGCACACGTCACTGTTTGCATTCACTTTCAGACGTTCAAACTTTTTGATTTGCATTGCTAACATTTCTGTAGGAAACAACTTCTGTACATACTGTCCATCTTTTAAATGTCAAATGGAGGATTATGGATATTCATTGGCTTTAAAAGAAAAACAAAACAATATCATTTTTACAAGCGCATTCACTTTAAACGCCTAAAAAATGTAGACTATACAAGATTCCACACGTGTGAACAATGCCTGACCTCTTCTTCTATAATTTACATACCAAAAGCAGCCTAATTTTCAAAAGCATCCGAGTACTTAACCTGTTGTCAGACAGGTGCGACCGGAGTCCAGAAAGATTGAGAACTTGGATGCTAAAGACCAGCTAGTCTTACTTTATAGCAACAAAAAACAGCAGGTTTTCAAAAATGAATTGAAAATAATTAAAGCACTTATTTATAGAAAGACACTTGTAAAATTCAAGCATTTCTTGTCCATCTGTCCAAGTCAAACTCTGCTGTAACACACATCTTCTCAGTGCCCAAGAAGCCCAGTGCCTGAAAAAAAGACAAAAAACAAAACCATAAAATAATGGATGTATTATTGTAGCAAAACAATTTTTAAGGGCGTATCTCAATCTGTGTGTAATCAGATGTGTTCTAATTTGTGCATCCGTGTTTGGATTTGTGTGTGTCTGAAAGCAATCTGTGCCCTGGCTGCAATTTGTATCTGTGTAAACAAAAACCTCTCTGTGTGTAACAAAATGTACAAATAGAATAAAGGTTTCACAAAATGTGTAATTTTTTTTCATCTTCAGGGTCTGTGGGATAATCTAGTTGAGATTTGAGAACTTTAAGTACAGTAGTTTAAATGGTGAAAAAAGTAAATGGGACTTTATTGCTTGGTTACAATTACGTGACCTAGAGGCACTTGCGGGTCTTAGGTGAAGGGCAAAAGTCCCATTAGGCTAAGGAGGAAGGTAAGGAAGACTTTATTGTCATTGCGCAAGTACAACAAATTTTCATTTTCAGCACAAACTCGTTCGAACAGGAACACTATTGGGTTACTACTAGTGGCGCCCCGTTTATTTACTACTACTACGGCGTGGCGCAGTGGAAGAATGGCCGTGCGCGACCCGAGGGTCCCTGGCTCAATCCCCACCTAGTACCAACCTCGTCATGTCCGTTGTGTCCTGAGCAAGATACTTCACCCTTGCTCCTGATGGGTGCTGGTTAGCGCCTTACATGGCAGCTCCCTCCATCAGTGTGTGAATGTGTGTGTGAATGGGTAAATGTGGAAGTAGTGTCAAAGCGCTTTGAGTACCTTGAAGGTAGAAAAGCGCTATACAAGTACAACCCATTTATCATTTATTATCATTTACCTGCATTGCTGCAGATTTTGGCGTATTTTAAAAGGTTTAGAAAGGGGTGTCAAACTCATTTTAGCTCAGAGACCGCAAGGAAAAACATCTATTGCCACGCGGGCCAGACTGATCAAATCATGGCATAATAATTTAAAAATAAAGACAACTTAAAAATTGTTTCTCTGTCCTACTTTGGCCAAAAATAGAACAAGCACATTCTAAAAAAAGGGCATATTAATCATCTTGGCAAAACACTTTAAGTTAGTTGAAAATTCTGAGGAAAAAATTGGTGACGTTTCAAAAACACCATGAAGAACACAATGAACATAGACTTTGTATCAGTGTATTTACAAAGCCATTCAACTTTAAGCACCTATTGTTTAGCATTCTCATGTTGCCAGTTTATCATTAAAGACGTGTTTGGAAAAGCAACCAAGTGTTTCTTCAAATCGCCGCATTGGTGACATCCACAACTGCCACAACACATTAATTGATCATCATTCAAATATTACAATTATATTATAATCAAAACAATTGTCAAAATGACACCAGAATAGCCAAATTAAAGGTAACATAACTACAAACTTAACCAATGTGAACATTCTAGATTCAAGTCATGTTGACTTAAGTTTTTCATCTTACCGTTTCGTTATTTAATCCTTTGAGTGGATAATTTACAATTAAATAAGGTATGGTGTGTCGCTACAGCATTAGTCTGCCGCCAGCCACAACAGAAGCAGCCGATTGCTTGCACCTGCGCTCATTGGAGTAGCGGCAGCCAGTCCAGAGGGCGCTTAAAATTCAGCTGGCTCATCATTTTTAAACAGTGTGACACTGTGAATTGCTATTGCGAAATCCAGTGGACACATTTAAATCAGCAGTTTCTTTCATAAAAAACTGCAGCTCATTTTTATACTTTGAAAACTCATCTTGCTGGCCGGATTACACCTGTTTGCGGGCCGTGGTTTAGAGGCAAATATACAAGCCAGATATCATGAAAAAATATTGAAATGGGATTTAGACATTTAAAAAAAAAACTTTTCGAAAGATTCAAACTAAGGCTGTCAAATGATTATAATATTTAATCGCGATAATCGCATTTTGTCCATAGTTAACACAAATGTAATCACGTTATCGCAGAATGACAATTTTTTTGTCATTAATAAGTGTAGAATAGACAGATCATTTTAAAAGTTTTTAATAATAATGTTTTTAAACATTATGGTTTTGAAAACAGCTCAACACAAAAAGGATATAAACACATTTTTAAAGAGAATAAAAAAAATACTTGCAGTGCGTTGGTGTCTTGCCTGATTTTCTATTTTGTATTCCTGCTTTAGAAGCACTTGCATTTAGAGGAGAGGAGCTACACTTCCATGTTTAGATAGAAGTTTCTCGCATTATTAACACAAAATGTGGATTGTTACGATCATGCTTTGATTGTCAAAGATGTGAGGTGACATTTTTTCTACATGATTAAATGTTTCTGATATTCTGTACTACATGTTATACAAGTTAGTAGTAGTAGTAGTAATTTATTTTGGACATGTTAAAAACAAAGCAAAATAAAAAATAATGGAAAAAGGAAATCATCTTGATAACATTAAAGTAAGGTACAGAAATAGAAACAAATATTTCACAATGAAAATGTAAAAAATTAAAACAACACATCATGGTTAGGTTTTTTTCATATCCAAAAAGTAGTGGGAGGAAGCGAAACTTATTTACTCCCACCCCGTGTTTTATAAATCAAATAACCAGCTTTCTTATCATCATTATTATTATATACAATAATACATTTACCGGTCTTATTACAACATATTATCAATAATCGTTTACCCACTTTAAACTCTTTTTTGCTTTGTGTGTAATTTGTACTGTTTGTAGTTCCACAAGATCTTTAAATGTCAATGGTTTTGAATGTAAGAAAAATGTATTTGTGCAATCCCTATATCCTGCCTTATGAATAACCCTTATTGCTTTCTTATGCAGGGTGATGAGTGAATATAGTGTGCTTATGGAATTATTGCCCCAAACTACTGCACAGTAGTGCAAGTTAATGGCATTCATATCTCTGCATGACAATGTTTTAACCGTATCTACCTACTTACAAATAAAATGTAAAATGTTAAACATTCTGCAATTGTGGATGATCAATCAAAACAAGTTATAAAAGAATATGCCATAGCGATGGTAATATTGTGTAGTCAGCTGTAATTACCCAATGTGGGCGGCTGAGGGCAGTTGCAGGCATGCCTGCAGTAATAAACCTAGTCTCAGTGGTAGCGAAGAAGACGAGTTATATAAATCTGAATATTTATTACACAAATATTGTTCCTCCTTCAAATCGCCGTTGCCATTAGAATACACTTACCGGTAATATAAATCTACCAGAAAACATTTATTTAGGTAGAAATATCACAGAATAACATAGAACAGCATGATTGCATTGTAAGACCGTTTTTCGTTGGTTAGAACGGATGTGAAGCGTAGGACTATTATTGTGAAGCCGCCAACCGGACGTGTGTGTTTGGTATGAGAAAAAAGTTGACATGTTTTGACGAAAATCTCTGATAAAAGTGACTTTTTGTCTTCCGTCTTTGTTTCTGCTCAGCTTGTATTCCATCCTACTAAAGTAGTTTGAGTAACAATTTGCATGTTATGTTTTCAATGCACTTGACTCTAATTCAAACATGGACATGAAGCTTCTCCTCACTCCAAGCAGCAATGCGAACTCAGCGTGACCTCCAATAATGTCGTTTCCCGGCGATTGAAGGTAAAATCGTCTTGTCCGGAGAACAACTTGCCATGGTTTTGGATCTGAGATTTGCAAAAGGTCCCTCTTTCTTTGTACAGTTCTGCAAGCTATTTTCGAGCCTGTGGCTCAACAGTAACTAGACGTCATTACACTTTTCCCCGAACTATTGAAGGGGCCGAGGGTAAAAAAAGTTAATCGCCCGTTAAAAATGTATCGCCGTTATAGGAACTTATAGTTAACGCGTTAACTTTGTCAGCCCTAATTCAACCAATTCATCATCACCGAAGTCGACTGTTCAAGTTACTGCTCCACTGCACTTTCTTCTACACTCACAAGGATTTCAAGTAGAAAAGATTGAAGACACACTATGTCTTTACAGTGAAGTATTAATTCGTGAAAGACAATGCTGGACTTATCCGTGCATCGGTAAGTAAAGAATTTGACTGACAAACGAGTGCCGAATTGCTATGATGGTGACGCTAATGACAAAAAAAGATAAGTTTAGTTTTTGCAGATGATTCCCTGGTACAAATGTTTCGCTGTCATCTACAATTCATGTCTGTTGTTTTAATGGTTCCTATTTAGTTTCATTATTTAGCTAAATGTCCCTGTTCAGCAATGTTTGGTTTTAAGCAATAGTAATCAATATCAAAATACAGCATTCCGTTGCAATTAAATATGCAGCCTACACGAGATTTATTAATCTAGGTTATTAATACTATTAACAATATTTTCATGATGCTAATCATAGCAACAAAGACGCTACAGTGTCTGTTGTTGTGTATATACAACAACAACGCACGCATTAATTCTGTGCGAGTTTCCCAAATAAAGTGCTCATATGGAAATTATGGAGATTAGAAGTAAATCATAAACATGTTTTTAGAGCGTATTTCAAATTCCTACAGCCAGTGACAAAGTGATCACTGGAAACTCAGTCACATTTCTGATTCGGCTTCACTCCATGTGTGACAGGCTTAACATACAGCAGCAACCTTTCACTGCTTTTTGTTTGTGTTTTTTAACAATGTTTTCACTTTATAATGGACTGTTTTAGGAACGCTGAAATACCTTAAAGCCAAACTAGTTATTCCCACAGGCGAGAACAGTGCATGTGTGGCCTTTTTTTACTCTACTTTCAATTGACTTCTAATCAGAATTACACTGTGCTGCTTGTGCTCGTTTTCAAGGCGAAAGCAACCTAACGTGACGTCATGTGCAACCCAGCAATTGCATTTTCATAAATAAATAAACAGGTTTTAACAAACCATAAACTTTTTTATAAAGAATCTTTACATAACATTTATATTTATTTTACAATGTTGTTTTTGTCATTTTTTTGCACTACGGAAGTGACAAATTTATTCAATGATTATGACAAATCGACTGAAAAGTATCAGTCTGGTATTGACTATCAGTATCGCCTACCATTCTAATCGGAAGCCAACTTCAGCCTCATTAACATAACTGGGTGCTGGGCGCCGACTCTGGTGAGTGTAAGCAAAGAAAAGGTGAAGTTATACACAAATCTTTTCTTACGCACAGATCTTCCACGGAAGAAGAGGGGCAAAAGTCACATGTAAAAAAAAAAAAACAGCCAATCAAGGGTTCTTGCTTCACAGTTGAACACGGACATACAGATTATTATTTTTAGACAAACACAAATCTAAACAAATACACACAGATCACAACACGTACACATATTTAGAGGTTTTTTGTTTTTTTTACACACAGAAATCTAATAAACACATGACACTAATAAGAACATGGATACACAAATTAGAACATGGAAACGTGGATGTGATTACACATACAGATATTGAGATACGCACTTGCAAATTGTTTTGCTACAATAAAACTTTTTTATGGCAATAATAATAATAATAATAATAAAAACAACAACAATAGCACTTACCTTTAAACCCCTCCTCAGGCATCCCCACTGTAAATTGTGCAGTAGTGTTTAATAATCCAGCATAACAAACTATTACAGGAAGTACAGGTAATAGCACTCACCTTGATAGACGTCATCCATAGCAGCAAAATCTGCCATCGGCTCGTCTGCCTGTGATAACACAGTCACATGACATGACAAAGCTTACAGTCACATGACATGTTTGTTGAAGATTGTAATAGCAGGAAAGGTGGAAGAGGTGGATAGAATTTACCTTTAGACACACAATACTTTCAGGGATGACACCCAAACTACCCAAGGTGGCTGAGTCATCGGTCAGACATTTCCCGTCGATGGAGAGGTTCTGGTCAAACGGCGCCACAGAGAAGGCGTGCATTATCTTAAGTGTTAGGAAAGTTCAGATTAGTCATTACTTTAGTATCTAAAACATTCCTCGACATTGTTTTTTGCTGTGTCGGAAACCGAACAACTTGTGTATTCTCACCTGAATTTTCAGTTCCTTGAGTGTCTGATTGGCAGAAACAATGAGGGCTTTTTCACCTCGAAGTTTACGGTGCCGCGTGCTTCTCCTGATTCCACCCAGCTTAATCGGGTTACATCCTAGAGAAGCAGCTCCTACTGTCAACGTGCTGTCACTCAATTTAAGACGCTTAGCGCCATCTTGTGGCTGTGAAAATATAACATTGTTATGTTCACCATAGAAAGTATGCATGTATCTAATACAGGATGTACAGTATCTGGATCAAATACAATAACATAATGTAATAGTCTCTCCAGAATTCCACGATGTCGCCAATTCACACAAATCCAACCAACTAGCAAATTATGGACGGCCTCGCAACTTTTGTCTAATGTCCACATCTTCCCCATACATTTTGGCCAATCAGGGTAATTTTCAGCAATGGAATATTACTCTGGGCGACGCTTAATCGCGCACGTCAACCGTCTAATCAAAACTTATGTTTTTTTTTATGTTGACAAAGCAAAAACAACATGTAACAGCTCGGGCTGTCAATTTCTTTTTCAGATTAAAACAGTAAAACAGACATTAAGATTGTCTGCAACTTGTGGACGACAGAACAGACAGCAGACAATAAAGAAGCAATTAGTAGTGTTTCTTTCTGTAATCATAACGAGTTACAATTAATTGCAAACAAAGTAATTTGACAATGAGGTCTAAGTATGTGCTTTTCTGCCATGATGCCATCTAGTGTCTGGTTTTAAGTCTGTGTTGTATAAATCAACTAAAACATAAAGACAGTATTTTTTTCCAATTCTGTGCTTTTTGAGGTCAAGGTTACAAAGAAAACTTAAAATTGATAACAAATTCATAAAATCACAAGTTGATTCAATGTTATTAAAAAAGAAAGACTCGATACATTGCACCTTTTCCAAAAAGCTGCCATGAATTCAGGCATATTAAGCGGCGACAATGACAAACACCAACAAAATCCTGGAGGCACTGTAATATGTGCATATTTCTAATAAAATATTGGTGACAATTTCCACACTGACATCTTTAAAAAAAATACAAAAGATACAAAGAAATAAAAAGTACCCTACTATTTACTAGAAGTGCTTTGGGAAAAAACTAATTTACACTCCTATTTCAATTCCAAATGGCCTCATCTTCAAGAATCTATCTTTTATTATTATTTTTAAGAATTAAAAATGTCACTTGCGGTGCATATACGTCACATGTCAGCAGCTAAGAGTAGCTTTTTTAACCTGTGACATGTTTTGAAAAAGTTATAATTTATATACCAAATATTATAATGGCAAAATCGGTTTGAATCAAGAATTTGTTCTGAATCAATTCATGATTCCAAAAATCGGAATTGAAATTAAATCGTGAGTAGTTGTAAGATTCACATCCCTACTATGTACGTGTTTTTAAGCACTTTTCTGAACGTTTTGTCAGGTGAGAAGATGTATTTAAAGCGTATTCAGACTGTGTTTGGAGTGTTCAGTTTTTCACAGATCAGGTTAAAAAATTGTAACCAATCACTTCTTCAGGATGAAGCTGCATCCTTTTCAGACGTGAAGATGGAAGATCAACTCTTTTAAAAAATATGTTCCACTTGTGTTGTTTCGTCAAACGAATTGATCATGCAGAATTTACCTGGTTGAAATCTGGATCTCCCTCTCCATCGACCTTGGAATGTTCTTCCTTCTCCTCCTCTGCCTCGGAGCTGCTGGCGTTGAGCTCTGGAGCTGCCTCTTTTATCATCTGTGCAGGAACGCAAAAGAAAACATGATGAGGAGGTCACAGTGCCGCTAGTTTTTGGTCATTAAGCAAGAAATTATGCTGTCATACTCTTTTGTCTTCAAGGATCTTGCGGATGTAAATGGTGGCTTGGGTGTATTCTCTGAGGTCTTTTTGCTGCTGGAACAGGAAACCTTCTCTGCACTCCCAGCACAGATCTGAACGAAGATACAATATTTATTTATATATATTTTTTAACATGTCCTACCCAGCCACTCAGGCAAATCATATTGTTGATGTAGATGCCCATAAATGCTGAACATAATTGCTTTACAAAAGAGAAGTCTTGGATACTTCTTATGTTGCCTTTTTTGTAATTGACTTTATTAAATTGATTTATTTAATGTTTGACACAGTCAGACCAAAGCAGGAGGGAATAGAAAGAAAAAAGAAAAAAGAAAAAAGAAGACAAAGGGGGAAATTGCGGGGACAAGAGGGGGATAAGACAGACAGATAACATATATACAATATTTATTAATCTCTTCAGTATTTCACAGCCCTTATATTTGATTGCTGCAGGGACAAAATTAGAGGTGGAAATCTTTGGGCACCTCACGATTCAATCTGATTTATATTGTGTGACGATTTGATTCAGAATCGATCCTGATTTAAACCGATTTTTGCAATATTATTTGGTATAATAAAAGCTTTTCACAACAGGTTACATAAGCTCATTTTGGTTGCTGACGTAGGACTTACACGCGCATAGTAAGCATGGAGATGCCCTAAAAACAATTTTCCTATCGTTTTTTTGAAAAATCTGAATCGATTTAGAATCAGAATTATTAAGAATCGCGATTCGGATGTGAATTGATTTTTTTGAAGCACTTTTACCAAAAATGCTTGAATTTGTGGCAGCTTCATTAGTAAGTTGCAATGTTTGGAATAGTTTTTTCCAATAACATTGAATCAGCTTGAGATTTTATTAGGGCTGTCAACACAATGTAACAGTAATTTCATCTAACGGCACCATTTATTTTGACATGCAATTAACGTGTGTGCGTCACATGTGACCACCGGCCCACACCGTAAGTGTCAGACAACACACTGGAAACCAGGGTTGTATGGTATACCGGAAATAAAGTACCACGGCACTAACTAATTAAAAAAGGTACTAGACTGCCTTTGAAAAATACCAGTATTTTCTTTTCTCAAGCGGATGCGTGACAATGCTGGTAATATGAGCCTAGGCGCTTTTTGAGTGAGTCATCACACACACACAGAACCCATAGAAGCTGAAACATAATGGCGACAGAAGAGGGAGAATGGCAAAAATGCCAATCTACTGGTTAATAAAGAGGGTGTGCTAAGCGCAATATGGAGGTATTTTGGCTTCAAACTAACGATAAAGTGCAGCTATAAACACAGAAGCGCCGCTCTGCAAGCGGTGCTTTAATATGTGCCTCGCCAAAAGAGGTAAGACTGTACTTTAAACTTATGTAGATTTTTTTCTAAGGAATTAGTAGTGAAACTATAACGCTGGTGGCTTTTTATTTTTTTTTTTAGTAGTCCAGCAAGAACAAAGCCATGGCAGCATCGGTCTGAAATTTCTGGTAGTTAAGCTTACACCAGCGAGTGGAAGCTGGGGCAATGTTGATCCTTGGTAAGCAGTTTTTCTTTTTCGTCTCCTCAGACAAAACTTTTAATTTCTTTGGTTGTCTTGGAGCTTCAGCGATGATATCAGAAATTGCACGTAGCCGTTCTTCTTCTTTTAGTTTTGTTATGGCACGTAGGCGTTTGCACCGACTTCTGTCTTTTTAACGAATGGGGAAAGGGGGAGTAAAGTATGCCATAAAGCAAGTCAGCACATTTGTAGCTTTTTTGTGTAGCAGGCTTCCTGCCACCCTCCTCAATATCGCCAAGTGCCAGTAAAACTGACACGGACCCCTTTAGGCCATGACAGAAGTGTCATTCAACTAGTTATAAGTCAATGTATTATCTCAAAAGTTATGAAAATATTTTATGAAGGTTGAAAAGTTACTTAGTGCTGCTTTAACAGTTTTTATTTCAACATGTCCAAAAAAAAAGAAGAAGCAGAACTTATTAAATCACACCCCTTCTCCACATCATGACAATCCTCAGAGCAATATATATACAGGTAAAAGCCAGTAAATTAGAATATTTTGAAAAACTTGATTTATTTCAGTAATTGCATTCAAAAGGTGTAACTTGTACATTATATTTATTCATTGCACACAGACTGATGCATTCAAATGTTTATTTCATTTAATTTTGATGATTTGAAGTGGCAACAAATGAAAATCCAAAATTCCGTGTGTCACAAAATTAGAATATTACTTAAGGCTAATACAAAAGAGGGATTTTTAGAAATGTTGGCCAACTGAAAAGTATGAAAATGAAAAATATGAGCATGTACAATACTCAATACTTGGTTGGAGCTCCTTTTGCCTCAATTACTGCGTTAATGCGGCGTGGCATGGAGTCGATGAGTTTCTGGCACTGCTCAGGTGTTATGAGAGCCCAGGTTGCTCTGATAGTGGCCTTCAACTCTTCTGCGTTTTTGGGTCTGGCATTCTGCATCTTCCTTTTCACAATATCCCACAGATTTTCTATGGGGCTAAGGTCAGGGGAGTTGGCGGGCCAATTTAGAACAGAAATACCATGGTACGTAAACCAGGCACGGGTAGATTTCGCGCTGTGTGCAGGCGCCAAGTCCTGTTGGAACTTGAAATCTCCATCTCCATAGAGCAGGTCAGCAGCAGGAAGCATGAAGTGCTCTAAAACTTGCTGGTAGACGGCTGCATTGACCCTGGATCTCAGGAAACAGAGTGGACCGACACCAGCAGATGACATGGCACCCCAAACCATCACCCAACCATGCAAATTTTGCATTTCCTTTGGAAATCGAGGTCCCAGAGTCTGGAGGAAGACAGGAGAGGCACAGGATCCACGTTGCCTGAAGTCTAGTGTAAAGTTTCCACCATCAGTGATGGTTTGGGGTGCCATGTCATCTGCTGGTGTCGGTCCACTCTGTTTCCTGAGATCCAGGGTCAACGCAGCCGTCTACCAGCAAGTTTTAGAGCACTTCATGCTTCCTGCTGCTAACCTGCTCTATGGAGATGGAGATTTCAAGTTCCAACAGGACTTGGCGCCTGCACACAGCGCAAAATCTACCCGTGCCTGGTTTACGGACCATGGTATTTCTGTTCTAATTTGGCCCGCCAACTCCCCTGACCTTAGCCCCATAGAAAATCTGTGGGGTATTGTGAAAAGGAAGATGCAGAATGCCAGACCCAAAAACGCAGAAGAGTTGAAGGCCACTATCAGAGCAACCTGGGCTCTCATAACACCTGCGCAGTGCCAGAAACTCATCGACTCCATGCCACGCCGCATTAACGCAGTAATTGAGGCAAAAGGAGCTCCAACCAAGTATTGAGTATTGTACATGCTCATATTTTTCATTTTCATACTTTTCAGTTGGCCAACATTTCTAAAAATCCCTTTTTTGTATTAGCCTTAAGTAATATTCTAATTTTGTGACACACGGAATTTTGGATTTTCATTTGTTGCCACTTCAAATCATCAAAATTAAATGAAATAAACATTTGAATGCATCAGTCTGTGTGCAATGAATAAATATAAGTACAAGTTACACCTTTTGAATGCAATTACTGAAATAAATCAAGTTTTTCAAAATATTCTAATTTACTGGCTTTTACCTGTATATACATTGTCGGAGCCAGAAATGTGTATGTAAGGTCATGTGGTGTGTTTGTGGGTGTGTAGTCACAGAACGGAAGCATGTGTCACCAGAGGCGGGCACTATAAAAAGGGCATTGTTACCTGCATTTGGCGTGGCGAGAGCAGAAAGTAGAGCTGCGTGACCATAATTGTTGTTGATCGCTATTAGATGCTATAGTGCAGGAGTTGTTGGAGACTTTGGACACTTTATTGAAAGCTTTGGACACTTCCCCTACATGCTAGCTACATACACTGAGCAGGTTTCTCTTTGTAAAGTCTGATACTTCCATAAATCATTCACAACATTGCATTCTGTAACTGTGTGTGTGTGTGTGTGTGTGTGCTTACTGGTGATACAGAAAACGCGTCAGACAAATATTAAACCCAGCATTTTACTTTCAAACGACAGGCCAATTGGGAGTTGGCTTTTACACATAGGGTCTCAAAGTGAACCCTCGGTACGGAACGTGAAAGTCCAGCCCTCCCTCACATCCCTCTGTCTTCAAGCATCCAGGCAGACTGCAAAATCCACAAGGTGTGCGTGCTATGACTTATAGACTATAGATTTTATGTGTAAATCACTTTTCATTTAAATAAGTCTTAAAGTGCAAAAGTACAAACCAAGATTTTAAACAATCTGTGAGGTAGTATGTTTGTTAGTGTAAGAGACAGAGTGTGTGTGTGTGTGTGTCAAGTTTGTGTTGAGCGCTTTCAAAAAGCATAATGTTTACTAAACAAACATTTACATAAAGCAAACAAATTGTCAATGTCCATGTTGATAATATCAAAAACCTAAATGATCGGTCTAATGTACAGTACTTTACAATACAAAAACGTATGTGTTAACTACGTACAGTTTCAATTGTTTGACAGCTTTAGATTTTATGAAGTTGTTATGTTTAAAGTACTCTTTGTAACAAAAAGCTCAATATATTAACAAATGCATTCCCCATTTTGCACACAAATGCGTCTGGTTCTGAACACAAGCAACAGTAAAGATAAATCAGGATGATCAAATGGTGGTTATAAAATTAGGTGCTATTTGGCAGCAGTGCATGATCAGGGTTGGATTTATTTCTAACAAAATACTTTCAATGTTGCTCCTGTTAAAAATATGTTTGCTTTAAGACTGAGGGTGTGGTGGAACCCAACAAAAAACAACTTATTTGGCTGAGACACACTGACTTTGTAAATACTGTACATGAAACACAGATGCTTGACAATCCATGTTTGATTAGCATGTTTGTTGTCTTACCAGGCTGAGTGGTGTATTTGGTGGTGGCACCAGTTTTTGTGCTCTGTTTTAAGCAGTGGATGGAGATGGGCTGGTCCACCATGAAAAGTTTGCTGATCACCTCCCATTCGCTGGGCCAGAGTAAAGCGATGCTGTGCAGGAAAAAGCAACAATCAGCTGGGCTTTCTAGTCATGTCAGACAAAGCTGTCTTGATGCAGGGTATCTGCACATTTTTCAAATACAAATTTAGACTTTTATATCTATTAAGACTTGCATGGATTTTCAACAAAAAATGGTGTACGCACAAATCCAGAAAATGTACGCACAGAAAATTTCAGATGTATTTAAGTGTGTGGACGTATTAAACAAGGAACATTTATTTTGAACATCCCAATCACAGTGAAATTGAGCTTACGTTTGAGTGGCTCACCACTCCCTGTCCACATCCCCTTTTAAAATTGCAAATCCTATTTCAATTAGTTATGCGCCTGAGATTTCCCACTCCGCAGTCATAAAACACAAATATAACAAGCAAAACGGGAAACAAGAAAAATTGAACCGATTATGAGTTGGAGGTGCTTCTTCCGGGAGTGTAAAAATGTACTTCAATCCACTGTCGCTGCAAGTTTTTGTAACAAAGCATGCGTCTGAGTAAAGGTGTAGTTTTCTATTTCACACTTTACGCACAGCTTTTTAACATGAGTATACTTTGCACACAGAAACAATCTCGGGCGTGCTTGAAATATCTTAAGATGTTGTATAACCAGAAATCATCACTACAGTATTGCCTCATTGCATTTGCGCATAACATGGATGATGGATATCATCTGTACATTAATCAAATGAAAATATTTCCTTTTAACATATACACATTTTTCATATGATGGAGCCTTTATAGCAATGTGTGTGCAGTGACAGTCCATAGCTCTGATTACATTAGGACGACGGGCTGTAGCTTAAAATTACACTTTAATGTCAACCTGTTGTATAGGAATTTATTGTACCTGGCAAACCTGTTGATGTTTTTTTGCACCATTTTGCTTACGCTTTTATATCCATTTGTGTAATTTTACATATGGAGGTGTGTTAAATTGTACATTATTGTATGTCTTTGATTTGCACACCGTGCACATTTGCACGTCGCCAAAGTATTCACAGCATGTAGAAATGTGCATACATCAGCCATGAAGTTAATGTGAGGTACCGCACATTTCCACCATCAGTTCACCTTTGATACATCTCAAGTTTGCCATGAAAAACTGCGTATGACAGGTTTTTGTGCGCACTCACTCCTAATACATGAGGCCCCTGTTCAAGCCATCTACATGTAAAGCATAAGGCTTACAATAAGCACATGGATACTAGTAAAGGTAGGGTACTAATTCCTTTTTGCACTGATAACATTGCAATATAAAGTCTTGGCAGCATGATTAATATGAAAGCAACACCATGAAATGGATTGTTTCTACTTCTCGTGTATGGAAATATATTTCAATTTTTGCATCCAGCTGCTGATTATTGAAGAGTAGGGTAGGGATATCGTCCTACTAATAGCATTAGACGATGTTGTTCTAAAATGTGATATTAAATCATATCGGCATAACGTATCTAACTGTGTTGTGCTCCACAGAGCAACAAGTTTGCTCCTTGTATGTTAATGGCCTAGAATAATTTCCAACTTTGTCATTTTATATTACTATTATAAATAATTTGTAATAAAAGTGTAATGTGCCTGTTAGTGTGCGTGGTCACACGCATCATTTACGCAGGAAAATAATGGTACCTGGTGAAAAAAATACTCCGCTATACTCAGTTTAAATTGAAACATTACAAAGAACAAATATGGAGAAAATACATGAGTGTTAATGTAACAGCGTCAAAGATTTTCTTCTGCATCACAGCACACATTTGTGTCGATGTCACATTTAAAACAGTGGCTATAACTGACTGATGATCAGTGACTCATTATCAGTGCCTATCATTGACTATCATCGGCCATCAATGATTATTAGTGGCGATCAGTAATTATGAGTGAAGAATATAGACATTAACTTGACTAAACTGTCTTACTTGTTGATAGTAAAATGATTAATTTTATTATTGTCATTATTTGTAATGACTATGTTGTTGAGACGAAATGTTTAATATGAATATTGTACTTTTTCTGTTAGTTCCATTGCAATATTTGTAAATTGACTTTTACACGTTCCTTTTATTGTACGTGTAAATGCACTTGGTAATAAACAAGATTCACAATGTTTGTGATTTGCATGCAGTGCATTAGAGTAATAAAGAGGCATCTTCATTTAACACTACATTCACCTGACAGTTTGAGAAATCAACTGCAGCATATATCGGTATTGCTTTATATCCGTATCAGAAAAGAAGTGTTGGGCAATATTGACTTGGCATAAATCAGTGAAAAAGCCAATACCTGACATCGCTACAAAAGAGTGGGGTGTAAGCGCACACGTCGTTATTTGAACTTACTGTTGTGCGTCTCCGTTGATCAGAGAGTCGTAAGTGAACATAAAGCCTCCGTGTGGACAAACCAACAAGCTGTTGCCCACGTTGGACACTGGGGAGGACTTTGTGGGTCTCCTACAACATCAAACACAAATGGATCAGTTTTAAGGAAGTAAAACGTAGTGTATTTGAAAGTACTCAACATTATTCCTATTATTAACAAACTATCATATTAATGAGTTTAGTTTACTGCTAAAAATGTACCTGATGAATTTTCTCCACTCTTCTACAAAAAACATGGGGACAATGTAAAGTATGTCTGTGTCCTGGAGAGACAAAGATAAAAGGAATTAATTCACTTATACAAGTCAAGTTGAAAGTTGAGTTAGGATTTGTGGCTACCTGTGGCCACTTGTTGAGGATTGGCCGGTTTTTCTCATGAAAGAGGTTTAGCAGCTGGTTCTTCTGGTCTAAAGCCATCATCTTACTCACAGCTTCATTGTCCTTTTCTTCTTGCTCTAATGTCTGGACAAAAGAGCAAAGAGTACAAACAACTAAAACAATATAGTCAGTGTATTTGTTTTCCAATGTTTGTTGAAATTCGGTGTGTTTGAGGTTAGGGTTAAAAGGATCACTTAAAACATTGAAACCAAATTCATAAAATCACAAGTTGAGTCAATGTTATTGATTTAAAAAAGCCTCAAAACATGGCAACCTTGTGCCGAAACCTTCTGAAAAAGCTGCTATGAATTTAGGCATTTAAAGCCACAACAATCACAAAAGAGCCTACAAACTCCTGGAGGGACAGGACAGAGAAGCCACAGGGATAATAAATAATGTTACTTAAAAATGTCTGTGTAAATTCCATACACACTTCTGTCAATACAGGCTGTCCGGTGCATGCTGCTCATACTAGTAGGTTGATGAAAAGAAAAAATGAAACCGATAGAAATGTTTAGAAACTTTCATTCGTGCCAACTTACCAGACACTGCTGACAGGGACTTTGGTCTTGTGTAAATTCTAGAGCTTTGGGAAAGTATGCTCTAAGCTTGGTCCAAGCTTCAGAAGAAACCATTTTCCGTTCAGTCTCCAAAATACTCAGACCTCCTGAAGTAGGAAGAAGCATTCATTCCATGAAACATGGTACACAGAATTGCCTTGTGGGGTCGAATATGCTTGTACATGTGACCTTCCAGTGTAGACAAATACGTGCAACATGTGACGTACCATGACTGCAGACAATGTCCTCATTTAACATCTTCATTGACTCCTCGTTGCCCTCTGAGACCTCAGGGCTGCAATCTGTAATAAAATACTTTATCACTTAGGAATGCAGGGACACAATAAAATCATGTCTTTGCATCAAAGCCTCAATTTTCTTGAAATTTAAAAGAGTGGGATTGAATACATACCTTTGCTGCTATTGGCATGAGAGCCATTCCCATTGCTGTGATCATTGCAGTCATGTTCGTCATCCTCCAGCTGCTCCAGAGCTAACTGCCTCCAACTACGCAAGGAAGCTTTGCCCACCCAGTAACCTTCAACACTGACAGACATAGATAGTTGATCCTGATTTTGAAAGTTTGTGTCGAGCTCAAGTGAAATTAGTCAAACCGTATGAAAAACACTAACCTATTTTTTATTAACCATCTGGTAATTAACTTATGCTGTCTTTATGTTGAAGTGGAGTGGGAATTCTTTTTTTTTGGGCTATACCTGGGGGCCACAATAATTAATGAAGTTAAGATTATAACGCAGTAAGTTGAATGATGCGGACACGTTTGTTACTCAATACTTTCGAATACGCTTCTGCCTTGGAGACTTTGTATGTGTAATTTATATGAAACTATAATTATTTGATACTTGTTTATATTGACAAATATGCCGTTTTAGACTGCAATATCGTGTGCTTAGCTGTTGTGTAGCTTCTCGCTGTTAATAGCCCATAGCATACCATGTTTACCTTTTGTACATGACTTCGCTGAAATACAAGAAAAGACCAACCTTGTGTGCTAAATTCAGATGTTAACTGGCTGTCAAGCTCTGTACAAGTAAACACGCTCCAGAACTTCCTTTATCAGAACACATTTTAGTTGCAAGCAGGTATAATCGGATACTTGTTTTTTTTGCTTGTATCGGATAAGGACACCCTTAGTGTATACTCATTAAATCATAAGGGTACACTTTTTGTCCCAAACTGTACCACTAGACAACTTCGACTACCTCCCAAATGAAGAGGCAATAAAATAGAACATTTAAAAGAGTAACTTGTATGTTTACCTTGTGCGTTTGACCAGATTGGAGACTTCTTTGTAGTCCTCATTCAGTTGATTCTTCAGACGTAGCACTCTGCATCGCTGTCCCACACATTCTCTGCACAAAGCGGAGCCTGTAGTTTGGAGAAGTTAGTCTGCATCTGTCATGCAGCTGCAACGTGTTTGCTTGCTTTTAACAACACAAATCCCCTTTTTAAAAAGTGGAGGTCAGTAGTTTACAGTTTTTTCACATTTATCTTTACTACCTGAATTGACTATACAGTACTATAAAAAGGAATTGTATCACAGAGGAGTCAGTGTAGCGCTTGTGTAGCAATATAGATTTACTGTTCTCTGAAAACAACAACACACAGCCGTCATCTAAATATCTGTCAACATAAGTTGTGCCCAAAGAGTGACTATTAAGCATTAGCACCACCATCTAGCACTGCTTTTTTATTCTTGGGCTTCAGAATTCAGAATTCTGCCAAACTGCACAGGATATTGCTGGAATCTTTACCCTCCTCAAAGCTCACAGAAAATGACAGAAGGAAGCTCAATCTGAAGACATACGACGCCCCTCCGTCACTCATCCATCTTTCTTAGGAGGCATGTTTGGACTCCTTATCTCTTTAGAAAATTGAAATGCGGCCCATATTGCACAGTGCGAGGATCATACTATGCTTCAGTGTCAAAGTACAGGTTCGAAATTGTGTTTCCCTCAATGGACCGCAGCTCACCAGTGCCACAAGCAGTCATGCAGCTCAGACGTGACCACCACAGGAGGTAAGACTGTAGGCAAGACTAATTTATCATGGTACTCCTCGCCCAGCGCGCCATCACACATGCTTGCACAACATCCTAAAATGTTTACTCTATATGCATACGTAAGTTAATTTTATTAACAAATTATCCAACTTGTTGAAGTTTTACAATCATTTTGAAAGGAAACCGACCTGTAGTCTCCGGTCTTATAAATATTTTCATTTTGTGTGTGAATTTGATTAATTGAAATGATAAATTATTGATTAGAGATTATGTTAATGGTTTTGGGAAAAACTTTCCGGATCAATTTTGCATCTCTCTTCACAAATTCTAATGCTTACCCAATAAATGTGTAATGTGCACGCTTATTTGATTATACCTTCATGTTCACTTATTTTTACAGTTGTTTATTGTAAATTATGCATGGTGTTGTTAATAAATGTCTGCTTTTGTGTTGCCTTCTTCAGGACAACAGATTACATTTAGCTATAGTCCCTAATTCAGGAATATTTACTCTGATGCTTTTTGCCCATATGCAATGTGAATTGTTCTAATCAAATACAGTTATTCAAATTTCAAAACGTTATGAGTAAATTACATTTTTGTAACCACAAAGTACTTCCGATGTTTCTTTACGTACACCGCTACAACCGCTCTACCATCTGAGTCACGCCGCCCCAACTCAACTAAACTATAAGGAAAATGAAAAAACACACAAAGTACGATGCAATCTAATGGAATAAAGTCAGTAACATTCAGCAACAACGGCACCACAATACAAAGGACTGCTGAAATTGGAAACCTTTGACTCCTTTGGACATCAACGACTGGATTAGTCATAGTCAAAGCTGCTTCAAGCAACCACTCAAGGGAAACAACAAAAGTGGCCCCTATACATAGGTTGTTATGAGGAACTCACATGTTGAACATTATAGACCAAAGCACGAAGCAATTCATATCATCGAAAGTTTATCTTAAAAAGACTGAACGATCAAATAATTGTCTCCTAAATTTTACCAAGTGTGCCTGTGTTGCGGCTGCAGAGACGATGTACTGAAAGTTTTCACTCTAGTCATTAGTCAACTTGTTGCATATCTACTCAGCAGCAAATAAGCAATGCTTCTATTTCTACTGGATGCTGCAGTATTTTTGCACAGATAGTGTAGAGCAGGGAAGGAGGTACGACACAAACAAAATAAATCTTGTTGATTTTTTTAAACTGCGCAGTGTTTAATTGATTGTTGCGACCCAATTGCGGTTTTCTTTTTGCCATTTTCCCCCCCTCACACTGTTTCTGCTTCTATGCGTGCTGTGCGCACGTTTTGACACACTTAACATGTACAAAAAAGTACCGGTATTTTTCAAAGGCAGTATATGATCGTTTTTTAATTAATTAATACCGCGATACTTTATTAGTACCGATATACCGCTCGACCCTACTGTACATATATAAATGTTTATTTTCCCCGCCTTACTTGGCATGTAATTTTTTCTTAGTCTGGTCACATTACCTGTACTCCTTTGCCTTCCCTGTGTTGCACACAACAAAGATCAGCATCTACCATTTTGTAACTCCTAAAGCTGTAAACCTTGGGGGAAACCAATACTTACCATCTAGCTTTGGCCCTCCACCATAGCGCTCGTACAGGACTTGACCAGCCGGCTGAGAAACCCTCTTGACATCTCCCACCTTGTCGGGATGCAGTTTGCCATGAGAACACAGAAAGTGTGTGTTGTCGATTTCCTTTGTGGCAGTGGAGTCATCCAACCACTTCTTTAACCAATCCAAAGGTATAAATTCATAAGGCTGCCCTGTGGTCAAGGACACGAGAAAACCAACATATAAATGAGTGCCATCAAACAGAACACCACAACGAGATGGCTCTTTTTGTTTCTCAGAAGAAGAAAAAATTGCATATCGGACATGAATTCTGTAATGTTAACAAAAAAGCATCAGTGAGTGATGGAGGGTCACTTTGTTAGGGAAAGCAGTATTCTTGGTTATTATGTCTTTGATTATGTCTTTTCTACACATTTTCATTAAGAAAACCATTTTTTTTCATAGGAACTCAAATTTCCACTAAATCACCCTATTAATCGAGTATTCTACAGAGTTTTATTTTAATTAATCAGATAAAATATATTTTTGGTCTGTTAAAGAGCAATTAAGAGAAATGAAGACATTTCACTTAATAATAAATGACTATGACTAAATGACATATATACAGTATGTTCATGACTGTGCATTTATGAGCCCTAAACTTAGACCGGCTGACCAGAAATAAGACAAGTTTTTATGACAAGATTTAAACATTTTGCAGTGTTTGCACATTATACACAGTTGTTACTTGATATTTTATCATCAACAAAAAGTGGAACACACACTTTCTTATTCTATCAATTGTCTGCTAAAAATGATGAATGAGCTTAATGGTATTTATTTTCCCATCTCTTTAATTTACAGCGCTGTTGTAACATCATAATTTTTTTTTGTATGAAAAAAGATATAACGGTGTAAGGTATAACGAAATGTTACACATATGCTTTGAGACAAATCTTGTGTTTTTATTCATTAGTATAAATGGTTCATGTTTTTCATTACATTTTCTTTTTAATCTATTTACATTTCTTTGCTGAGCTTTGTGTTTATTTTATTTCTAAAAATGTGCAACGGCCCTGTTAAAAAAAGATCTATAAATGGATGGATGGATATTCCGCAAATGTACCCGCCTTCCGCCTGAGTGCAGCTGGGATAGGCTCCAGAACCCTCGTGACCCCAAGAGGGACAAGCGGTAGAAAATGGATGGGGGCCCACTTTGAACACCACAGGTTTACCTATTTCATGGAACACCGTAGAGGCCACCACGGTGTATGTGGGTGTTAAGACAGTGTTTTTGTTTTATTTATCTATGCGTTGTGCAATCATATGTGCGCAATATGTATTATTTACTTTTGTTGCCGTGTGTAAAAATAGCACAACTGAAGTGGCAGCTGGTTGCAGCAACTTTTATATCCTCCTTTGTTGTTTGTTTCCCTCTTGTTTTTACCTTTTTTGTGGACGTCTTGAATCTGCACTGCATCCACATAATTTACTCATTGTGGGATGAATAAAGTATCCTAACCTATCCTATAAATAAATACAGTATATGGTAAACAATGCAACTATTTCCTTCTTCCTCTGGGTGACGTAAGTGCGCTGGACCACGTTAAAAGTTGTCATGCTTTTATATTTACCTTAAAAATAAACAGTTCCTTGAGGCAGAGAAAATTACTCAACCATTTTTATTACTGAAGGATATGTATAAAATATAGGGAGTACACAAGTGCAAGGCAGGTAAATGACATTAAATAGTCAAGATTTTGTTTGTCACATGCTGTAACATCAGTCGTAAGTAGAACTATAGCACTTCTACATTCAACATCAGGCTAAACAAACAACCCTGAACTTTGAGGTGTGGTGGAAACGCAAACCACACAAATGACCAAGAATTACTTTACAGGACAGCATGTAATTTCTTTGAGGCAGAAGCATAAACGAGCATTAAGTTGTGCATTGACTCAAACAACACATTTAACAGATGATTCCAAGATGATTGAGGAATGTTTTTACTGACCGTCTCTTGCAGGTAATAGTTCGTACAGCTCCTTCACTTCTTCGTGCTTGGCTTTGCCCTTATCCACGCTCTGTTTTCTCATGTCAGACATTTCACTGCACCACTCTTCAAATTTGTGGTTGTCTTGGTCCACCAACCTTTGAAGGAACTCTTGGGATTCAGGACAGGTACAAACAAACCACAGAGGAGAAAGCAGAGATTTACACTGTTGCAAGTTGTGCTATTACAACTAAAGCTGGCTTCTCAAGGTTGCGCTCATTCCTTGAGAGGAAAACATTAAATGCATTTTGAGTTTTTGCTTGGGAAAGACACTTAATTACAAAGATCATTCACATTAAAAATAAGGAATCTAACCCACCAGGCACCTCAACAATGGTCTTTGAGGGATCTGGGGTCTCCTCTTGTTGGATCTTATAGACCAACATGTAGGCGTTTCTGGAGCAGTGGAAGCCTTTACCGCACTTGGGCTTTCGTATCTGAGACTTTACTGTTTCAGCTGAGGACAAAAAAAACAAAAAAGGAGAGAGTGATTGTCTAAAAATATCATGTTATTTGAACAGATATGAGAAATAATGACAGTACTTAGGATGGCTGACTTTGTTTTACTGTGTAGTGCCTATTAATGTCACTCACCAATATCTTCTTCTATACCCAACTGCAGCTTCTTGCCTTCCATCCTTTCGATTTCCTCATCATTGAATTTATACCAGTCGCTGGTACGAGCATCCTTCACGTGAGCAATGTAATGTCCAGAGTAGGCGCTGATTCCCCGGTGGATCAGCACTGCGCTCAATTCATACACACACTTCTGACCTGCACAAGCAGCCAGCCCATGGAAACACACAAAAATATTTTTGGAGAAAAGTAGCATTGGGAAAATTGGGAATATTGTATAGTATCTGTAAAGAAGTAGTGCATGAGCCATAAAACACTCACTCAAAAGCCTACAATCCTTTCCAATTACCAGGTGTTTATGAGGAAAAAAATACTTCAATTACAAAACAGGAGCAATAGACTTGTTAACATTTCTGAGTATTGATTTTGTAATTTGTAAGATGTCCACTAAATTAGACATCATGCATCAATGGTCATAGTTTGACTGTCATTTATTGTATTGCTACAACTTCGTTTTCTTGGTTTTTTTCCTTCATTTGCATTAACTTTTTGCCTGTACATAAATGTAATTGCTTTGCACACACTACCAACCGAGAGCTAGCAAAAAGAGTTGGCCTCAGTATTCCCTGCGCCAGAGTGTGACTTGACCGCTTAGGCGAGCATGGCATGGAGGACATATGGCAGCTGTCTTCATTTGAGTTCCACAGCCAAAGCACTATGTGTATGATGTCCTAGCAGGCTAAACAGTCAATCATGGACGCAAAGATGCGACAGCAAAAAGCACCCTGGACACACTGGATTGATTCACCCAGCCGCAAGATGAGCTGCACCAGCCAAGGGATAAAACAATAAAACCAAATCAGTGATACATTTGACAGCTGATAAATCAGAGATGCAGCTAAAAAAACATATTTATTATTTCCTTTTTATAACTTTTACATTTTTCGACGTTTTTCAACATCTTGTCTTGTGCACCCAATATCGCGTCTCGTCTCATAAGATAAATGTATTGTCTCACCCCTGATTACAATGTAAATGTTTTTTATTAGAATGTAGCAATATTTTGTAATATTAGTGCTATCATATTTGGGAACAAAAGTCAAAAGGCTCAATGTTTTTGCAGTACATTTAACAGTATGAGTAGGATACATTTGTTATAAGTCTAATTTCATACATTTGTATTTCATGCATTGAACCTTTTGATGTATAGTGTCCACCAAAGTGGATATTTCAAACTCCTTGAAGAAATGCATGCTTTTTTTTTAAATATATTTTTTCCTGCCTAAAGATGTATAGAGACTTGGGAAAATATAGAAGTATGTTATAATTTTTGCTTTAAAGGTTAATTAAAAAGAGTTTACTCATTTTATTTAAAGATTAAACACTCTGAAAATCTTCTCTAACTTTTTCCGATTGTTGAAATAATATTCTGGTATTTAACGAGTGTGTAGTCTGCTTATGAAGGTGCATAAGACACAATAACAAGCAGCAGAGCATACAAAAGCTATGCATTTCTACTGGTAATTCAGCACCTTCTTTAACTTCATAAAAAGGCGCCATGTCCAGTTGCTCAGGGAAACTGATGTAGGTGTTGAGTTTCTTCTTGTGGCCGGTTTGTCTAGAGACGAGATCAAACAAGTGGTCACTAAGCAGGTAGCTAACAAAATACATCAATATTTCAACTTTTAAACACATGTGCTAAAAGTAAGGGAATGGAAATCAGACATTGCATTTGAGTTGTGGTTCAGGAGAGCTAAAGAGAAATAAAATATGAAATTGGCCTGGACAAAGATGATGGCACTATTGACCTAATTATTTACAGAACCTTTTGAATTTCTGCAATCAAGCGCTTCCTGTAACTCTATATGAGAATTATGCACCTGTCCACGGGTAATGTGTCCTACTCTGTCAGGTTTGATGTATTTTCCAGACTACGTGTTTCTACAGTATTCACAGATGTTCAAATGTTTTTGAAGTCACAGCTCATATAAGAAGCCTTCAGAGTAGTCTAATTGTTGAACATTCTTGAGTACTTTGGGTCGTTATCCTGTTGAAGGACTTATGACAAGTAAATGAGACCAAGTTTTCTGACGCTGCATTATGCTTTTGTTTGCAGAATGACTTGATGGTTTTAAGATTTCAGATTGTGCAGCCTTGTAAGATAAGCAAGTTTAAATGTTTCACAGTAGCAAAGCCCTTATTTTCTCTGTATGCATATGTTTTGCTAAAAATATATGTATGATTTGTCTCCTATAGACTTTGTAGCTTTTATTGGTATTGAATTTTGTCGGTTTCAACCATTTTGGCTTTTACTTTCCTTCGCAGAAGACAAGCAACTATTTGAGCCACGCCTGTACGCAGAGACTGCTTTCAGTTGAGTTGTCGCTAATATTCACAAAGTTGTATCTGTGTTTTGCATGGCAGAGAGGAAAGCTGTGACAAACCTATCAAAGACAAAGCGCATGAGCTGCAGGTTGAGGGTAGGAGGAAGACTGTGCAGTCTGATCCTCCGGGTAGCGCTCTGTTTACTCTGACAGCTCTCACAGAAATAACGGTTGTCTTCATCCAACTTCTCCTCCTTCAAAGTAGAAACAACAAATTGTTAGCATTGAATCCATTCCACCTTTACAAAAATAATGCAAATCTCAACTCATTTGTATTATCTTCCCCAGTGGTAAAACTGCAAGTCTGTGTCCATGTTGTATTACATATTGTCACCATACACGACTACAAGAACAACTTGCATTCCTTCATACCACAGTAACCCACCTTCAGGAACTCCGTGACACACTCTGTCAGGTTCTTGTGGCCCTGGATGTTCAGTTCCAGTTCGTAGAATCTGGACGGCAGCGCAGACGATCGCCCACACTGGTTACATCTTAAAAATGACAACACAGTCACTGCAAAAAAATTACTTTTTGTATGTTGGCGTAAACAATCCATCCTTAAATAGTGACATTTCTTTCCTTACACAGTCACGTAGGAGAACTGTCCACAGAACTGCTGCTGAATGACATTTTGCAGTGTGGAGTCCTTCTGCTTCGACAGTGTGTCCTCCAAAAGGGACAAGAAAAGCTTTGAAAACTCCTGGGCGTCCTGAGAGAGTAAAGTCTGCAGTGAGTGCTTTGTGAAGCCTGCAGAGTTCTAATACAGTTCAAGTGCGAGTCAAGGCTGTTTTACTTGCTGCTGCCCTGTGTCCAGGCCAAGAGCTTTGACCAGCCCCGAAGGGTCAATGTATTTCCTGTTGCTATTCTGTAGTAGTGCAAACAGATATTGCAGATGTTCACAAATGGACTGAGGCTCATAATCTGAAAAAGACAACATATCTGTCAGGATTAAACGTCAGAAACCTAAAAACATACTGTATGACTTCAGCAGACAATTTCAAAACATAACCAGGATTAATGCCAGAAAAGCTTTTGCTTTTTCTTGTGCTTTTTGACGTAGCCACCACAAAGGGGTTACCAGTAATGGCGAAGACGAAATGGAAGTTATTGCTGAGTAATGATAGCAAATTGCATGTCTCTGCAATGCATGAGTACAAGTTAGACACAATTCGGTACTAGGCACAATTAGGTCTGTCCAGGCTGCTCAGTGCAATACAGGTATGTCAACTAGGGTCCAACCAAATAATTGTCCGATTATAGCGATTAGAGAATAATGGGCACATTGATGCCAATGTTAACACTAGTTTTCTACGAGGGTAATGTGGTGTTTTTTCTGTGAAATTATGTCTTTGTGTTACATATCCAGTAAAGCAGTGGACACTACCTTTTCGAGCCTAAGATTCCTGTTCTCAGTCATAAACCAAATCAAGATCTACCCCTCCGCCAACTACCGTATGTTTATATACAGTACAGGCCAAAAGTTTGGACACCTTCTCATATGCGTTTTCTTTATTTTAATGACTATTTACATTATAGATTGTCACTGAAGGCATCAAAACTATGAATGAACACATGGAGTTTTGTACTTAACAAAAAAAGGTGAAATAACAGAAAACTTGTTATACATTCTCGTTTCTTCAAAATAGCCACCCTTTGCTCTGATTACTTTTTCGCACACTGTTGGCAAGCGGTCTATGAGCAGACATTCAGTAGATAGGGGACCGCCTGAGAGGAAAGGATCACAGCAGCACCGCTTGTGCGTTGACAACAATGGAGTGTTGATGCTTTCATGTTTCCAAACATCCAGAAAAAGTTGTTAGATTTGTCACTAGTCTCTTTTGAGAAAGAAAGTCAAGAAGAGGAGTTGGAAAGGTACTAGATTTAGTGAGAAAGTCGGCAAGTTGACAGCACTGCGCTGAAGTGTGTGTAAAAAATTAAAGACGAAAAAGACCCGCCTTACGTTGCTTCTGATTGGTTTACACTGTGTGGTGCCTTCCGTGGTTGGCTAGATTTAAGCACAAGAATTTATGGATTGGTCTGTGATTGGTTCTTTCGGTAAGTCAATCTGTCTGCCATGTGTGGATGTGAATGTGAATGTTGTCTGTCTATCTGTGTTGGCCCTGCGATGAGGTGGCGACTTGTCCTGCGATGAGGTGGCGACTTGTCCAGGGTGTACCCCGTCTTCCGCCCGATTGTAGCTGAGATAGGCTCCAGCGCCCCCCGCGATCCCAAAGGGAATAAGCGGTAGAAAATGGATGGATGGATGGATGTTGCTGTGTCGTCAGTGACAAACGACAACTGTACTCGCGTATTACGTCATCACAGAAATCTCGCAAGATTAGAGCAGCCATATTTTGTAAAAGATCCACAATTAACCGATTTACGACTTTCCAACCGGACATCGACCAAGCCATATTACATACATAGATCGATCCAGAGGCTTGCCAAATGATGTATTCATATCTCTAAAAATAAAATTGGTTAATCCATATCTCTAAAGTTAAAATTGTTTATCGGTTTGTACCGATTCATTTTTACACCCCTAATATATACATATACATTGGCTTTTTCTCGTTTTGCTTCTTGGTGTTTTTCCAATTTTTGCTGGTGTTTTTGTTTAGTTTTTTGTAATGTGCCTAAGGCGAGTGACAAACGAGTAACGGGCCAGACATGTCCCCTGTGCCGCACTTTGGGCACCTCCGCTGTAGAAGCCTATAGTCTTTGTATAGTAGGAAATGTGTTCATATTATGGTTACATAAGGTACGGGGACGCGAGTCACATGGTTGTCCTACGTCAGCTGTCAACCTGGCGGGTTTTACACACACACACACACACACACACACACACACACACACACACACACACACACACACACACACACACACACACACACACACACACACACACACACACACACACACACACACACACACACACACACACAACACATAACGCATAACACAAAATGTGTACTTTAGAGCAACATTCACAGACTCCATTATTTGGCTTGTCCAGACGCAGGTGAGCGATGATGGTCGTGGTTGAGGGAAGAACTGTTTAATGTTGGATTCTGGAAAAAGTCTGATGTGTTGCAACAGTCAGTCGAGTGGGTGTCGTGTGCAGCCGTGCTCGGGGTGTGTGGCCACGGTGTTGAGAGTGGCAGGATGCGAGGCTAAGGAGAGGCGAGGCATGCGGGTGTGTGTGTTCAGGGGTTAAAATGAGTGCCTGTTGGCGTGTCTGTTGGTCACTTTCTGTGTGGGGGTGTCAATGATGTCATGTTATTACTTTTTTTTCTAATAATTTTGCGATCGACCGGTTGAGTCCTGAAGATCGACGGGGTGGCAAGCCATACAAGAAAGGATGCTCGGACTTCTTTCATGTACCACTCCAGTCGCCTACAGCATAGTCAAGTAGTGAGGACTTAAGAGCTGACAGTGTATTTACAAAACCTAGCCGTTTGCATCAGTCAGGAGCAGGAGGGGTCAGCACTTTTTGCAGCTTAATAATGCAAACAGATCCTATAATACTTTGTATTATTTTATCAAAGCAACCACCAGAAAGACAGTAGTTGAAAAATACATTGTCTACAAAACGAACATGTGTGTGAACAAATTGTTACATAGATCCATGATCTGATTTCTGAAAATTGAAATCATGATCGACATTGTTTGCTGTACTGTGCAGCCCTGATTGTCAGACTGTGTAACATACAATCATACAGCATCCATGAGAAAGAATATCAATCAATTAAAGCAATTAGTCATACCCATTTCTGTCTTATGCTCTTGTGCTCTGGAATTGTAGCACTGATAGAGGCTCCTCCGCAACTCAAGGTTGTGAAACCATACTTGCAGGAAAGTGTTGACGTAACAGGTTGCACCAAGATTGGTCAAACCAACAAATGTGTTCTGAGGAGAGACAGAAACAAAGTAACTTTTTCAAACCTCTTTCTTGCAATACAATCACCAGGACTGATAGGCTACCGAACAATCAATTGGTCAAATGGATTGTTTATTGTTCTGTCTAATATGCTACTAGCGATGCGCAATATTTAAAATTCGTATTGCGTTACATATTGCAGCCTCCTGCGATAACGATAGAAATCACAATATATTGTTTGGCATATAAATGATAATAGAACTATTTCAAAATTAGTTACAAAGGTTCCTAATTTAGCTGCTGACGTGTATGTAGTGACATTACGTTATTTACGGTTATACAACTATCAATTACTTGTTAATCCACCATAATATCTGGTTACTTTGTTTTAACATGGTATTATCTACACAGCTGTTAAAATGTAATAAGCACTCATTCTTCTGTTGTTTGGATACTTCACGTTAGTTTTAGGGTGATACTACAAATTTGAGTATCGATCCATGGAACAATATAAATTTCATATTTAAGTGATTTCCTTATATTACATACAATATTTTGAGAAAAAGAGAGCAAAAACTACTATTGGTCCTTGTTTAAATCCATAGTACTTGGTATTGTTAATGTCAATATTTGTATTGAGCCACCCATCTCTGCTTACATTCCGGCATGCGAGCATCCTTTCAGAAAAAAAGAGCAACATTTCTATCGGTACGAAGTGCTGCCACGCAAGACCTAAAAGAACATTTTGAAACTCAACTAGACTACATTTCCTGCAATTGGGTGCATTTGTACACTATATTTTACCTTCATATTAGGTGTCTTTTTGACACTTACATGTCCCATGTAATGTACCACAGAATGTTTTAGTAGATAATTTAATAACATTATTATAGTTGAAAATATAATGTAAAACTCTATAACATTCATGCAAAGAGCTTAGAAAACGTTTCCCATTTGGCAACTCTATCCTATAGCCACTCCCCTTTGGGTAATATACATCCGGTGTTGTGACCTCTTTTTATCATCCATAACGTCAAAAATATACCTTCTCGCTGGCTAATAATAATTGCTTTAGAACTACAACTGGTTCGGAACCAACAGTGTCTGAATTGTAATCATCTAAATATGACTAGCAGTAAAGTAGAAAGCCGTCAAAATCGTGGCTCGGAGAGCAAATGCAGACAACGACTCGTAAGATAACTAGATTATGCTAACTATGCTAACGAACGAGCTTGTCTCGGCGCACCTGATCGTCTCCCTGTCCTGCAATTCAGTACGGCGAGTACCTGCAGCTGAGGCGATCATTCAACACATTTTGTTTAGAGATTATTTTTTGGGTGTTTCATTAAAAAAACGCGCAAGTGATACTTTGATGCCAAAATGAATGTTTAAAAACGCGGGTTTTTGCGGACATTGCACATGCTTGTACATTCAAGAGCTCTAGTTTAGCAGTTAGCATGGCTTATTGTTTGCTCCTACACCATACACTACACAGCGTAAGTAATATAGAATGTTTAGCTATTTTTTGTCCTCCACTGATAATGCTACTTTTGAAACGTACTTAAATTTCCGCCGTAGAGATGATTAATAGTTAACAATTTCAGAACCCGGGGTGGACCACTCATCTGTGCATCAGTTGGGGACGTCTATGTGCTGCTGAATTGTCTCCACTCAAGATGATCCCCTGCTGGCCCCACTATGGACTGGACTCTCACACTATTAACTTAGATCCACTCAACATCTATTGCACCGGTCGCCCAGGGGTGGGGGTCCTCACATCTACAGTCCCCTCCAAGGTTTCTCATTGTATCCCATTGGGTTGAGTTTTTTCTTGCCCTGATGTGGGATCTGAGCAGAGGATGTTGTTGTGGCTTGTGCAGCCCTTTGAGACACTCGTGATTTAGGGCTAAATAAATGAACTTTGATTGGTTATCATAATATGATGATAGTAACAAAAGCTTTCTTGCCGGCCAAATATATATCATTTATATTGTATGTCACCTACATCGTGCACCCTATGCGCTACTGTATGTTTGATTTCGCTTCAGGATCAAGTATCTAAACAGAGTAAAAAGAATTAAAGTGGTGACAAAAGTACCTTATCCCTACGCTCTGAATTTGGATCATCGATATTGTGGAAAGCATTTTCATCAATGTCTCCAAGCCACGCCTGTTCACCAATACCAACAAGACAGTTGGGATTTCCTTTGCAGTTCCTCCTGAAAAGTCACAGCATGAGTACAAACCACATTTTACACAACATGACAAATCACAGTATGAATACACACCCAACAATGAAACAGTAGTAGCTAACGTAAATATATGGCACATAATCGAAAATACGTTTCCATGTTGATAATCCACAAGAAACAGTGTAACACGTCAACAATATGTGATACTTGTGCATTATTCTTAAACAGGCTGAAGTGATGTTTATTGATGTCATTTGATGAAATGTCGCATTATAGAGTGACATATCCTCCACTACGACAATTGGAAAGAATGCAAAAACTAAAACAAGCTGTTGTTGTACAAGCACACATCCATGCGAGACTTAAAACGACTACTGATAAAAAAAAATTCCGCCACAAACAAAATGTTAGTACCTGCAGGTTCCTCTCTTGCAGGCCGGAAGACTGATGCGGTATGCTAGCTCGATGTGCTCCTGGCTGATTTCTTCTGGTCTTACACTTTCCACCCAACGCCAAGCCGCTTTCTCCAACTGTAAGCGGGGCGCCATTGTCCCTAAAACGTAACGTTAACCGAAAGCGTGGACGGGCGCTGAGGGACAAAAGTGCTCTGTCATGAAGAATGAAGACGTGCTAAACCCGCCAGCTAACAGAAGCTAACTGCATCCTAGCAGGTCATTGCCCGCTTTCACGGCGATCACTGTCAAAGCAACCTACCAGCGTTAGCTGCGTGGCGCTTTCTAACTAAGCCAGTAAAGACGGCTGAACAATTATATACAGTACACTAGTGGCATTGTACTGTCTCAAAATATCGCTCTGACACAATTAACAACGACGACATATTTGCCGGGATAGCATCAAAAGTGCGAAGTGCCCTGCTTCCACTGTTGGCTAGCTAGCATGCTAACACGTAGCATGGCTCTGGACGACCAGCGTTGTAGCATGTATGTATTGCTATGTAAAGCTAACCAATTTATAAAAATATCGCCAAGTAACATCGAACCTCGCTTCACAAATTATTTCGTGTGCTTTTACACTTTATTGACGTTAATTTTAGATTTAACGCCCATTTCTCTATGTATGGCTATACAATGCTGCTTGTTTTAAAATCCACATGACGTCAGTAAGTGACGTCACGGCCAGAGGAAGCGCCTCTGGCTCTTTTTATTATGTCGGAATTCTGAAAAGTTGTGTTTCATTTACAACAATAAAATGTTCACACTTTTACAATAACAATCTTGGCAGCGATGTTTGTATGTTCCATCAATTTAAAGCAACCAGTCTCACTTCCAATTATTAATTATGGTCCACAGAAAACAATAAAGTGTTTATTTATTTATTTTTAATTTTAATTTTTAATAAATCAACATAAAAAACACAAGATACACTTACAGTTAGTGCACCATCCCAAAAACTTTCCCTCCCCCATTTAAACCCATTCTCACTCATTAACACTCATTCACAAAAGGGTTGTTTCCTTCTGTTATTTATATTCTGGTTCCTACTAGTGATGGGTTGATGAGGCGTCATGAAGCGTTTCGACACATTGCAAAACTGTATTGATACTGTGTCAATACTGTGTCACTAAATACTGACATCTGCTGGACATTAAAAATCCCTACAGGCAACCTATGGACCGATTCAACTGACACTGATTTTATGACCTAGTACAGTGTTCCTCAAATGGGGGTACGCGTACCACTGGGGGTACTTGAAGGTATGCCAAGGGGTACGTGAGATTTTTAAAAACTATCCTAAAAATAGCAACAATTCAAAAATCCTTTATAAATATATTTATTGAATAATACTTCAACAAAATATGAATGTAAGTTCATAAACTGAACATCAAATCAAGTAGGCTATCCCATTAATTTCCAAAAACCCAGAGTTTCCCTCATGCCATGATGGTTTGACCCTCACTAAAATGTCTGTCAAAAAGAACTGTGAAAAGAAATGCAACAATGCAATATTCATTGTTGACAGATAGATTTTTTTGTGGACATGTTCCATAAATATTGATGTTAACGATTTCTTTTTTTGTGAATAAATGTTTAGAATTAAGTTCATGAATCCAGATGGATCTCTATTACAATCCCCAAAGAGGGCACTTTAAGTTGATGATTACTTCTATGTGTAGAAATCTTTATTTTTTATAATTGAATCACTTGTTTATTTTTCAACAAGTTTTTAGTTATTTTTATGTCTTTTTTTCCAAATAGTTCAACAAAGACCACTACAAATGAGCAATATTTTGCACTGTTATACAATTTAATAAATCAGAAACTGATGACATAATGCTGTATTTTACTTCTTTATCTCTTTTCTTCAACCAAAAATGCTTTGCTCTGATTAGGGGGTACTTGAATTAAAATAATGTTCTGAAAAAAGGTTGAGAACCACCTGACCTAGTATATACAATAATATAAACCAAGTCATTGTATTTCATTTAAGATTATTTCATATCTTCATTAAAATAAAAAAATATTTTTATCTTTTTTAGATACAGTCGATAAATAATGTGAACATGTATCATAACATGGAAATCTAAGAGAACATGTTGTGAATGAGGATGCTTGTGGACTGGGAATTTTTTTTTTTTTTTTTTTACACATTTTTATTAAAAAATTTAGACGATTTCTCTTCATAGTTATTATTTCACCGGCTGAAGAGAAGACCCGCTCACAGGGCACAGAGGAGGCGTCAGTGCGACACAGTTCGCGTATCGGTCACGTGACCGAAACAGCTCATGATCGGTCACGTGACTTTCTAAAAGCGGTACGCACACCGACACAGGGTTTTGCTCTATGAGCTCGACGCATGCGTCGATGCATCGGTGTTGCCGGTGTTGTGCCGGATAATGCACCCCCGGCGTAGAATGCACCCCCTGACGGGAGTGTTGTATCAACTAAAGCCCACACTTAAAGTTTCCACGTGCAAGATTAAATGTATTTGAAAAAGTTATTTAATAAGAAGCCAAAAGTGCAAAAACAATAATGTTCGTGTTGGAGGAGTTGTGAATGAATGAAATATGAAATCCGTGCTGCAGTCGCTGCTGGGCCACAACATTAGGTACACCTGCAGACTGCAGCACGGATTTCATATTTCATTCATTCACAACTCCTCTAACACGATTATTATTGTTTTTTCAACTTTTGGCAACACCGGACCCATCACTAGTTCCTACAATATATATCAACACAGACAAGGGATACAGTCCGTGAAGCATACATGATTGTGTGTGCTGCTGGTCCACTAATAGTACTAACCTTTAACAGTTAATTGTACTCATTTCCATTAATTACTAGTTCTATGTATTTTATTTTAATTTCTTTTTTGTTCAAGAAAATGTTTTTTATTTATTTATTACTTTTTTTAAATAAAGGACATTATCTTCACCAGACCAGGTTGTCAATGAAATTAGATTGTTTAAAGGGTTCTTAAAACCAGGTCCAGTCCAGATTATGTCCAGGTCGGGCTCAGCAACACATACCTTCATTTATGTACCCTCAAATTAGGGAACACAACAACAGATTGCATATAATCTATAAACAAAATTACATTTTCAAAATAACTATAAAGTGTTTATTATATACGTTATATCTAAAAAGAAGATTATTTATCTAATCATCAACTCAGTATTCCGAGGCTTTATACATTTGCCGTATAGTATATATATATTAGATTCTTCGGTTAGATATTAGAGTATTTTTCTTTTTAAATCACTACATTGGTGTTATTATGCCGGCATATTTTATCAATATTTGCACAAACTTTAATGTCTTCATTTTCCAGCCACTACACTTGTAAATATAATAATATATAAATATAATAATAAACCGAATGCTTATTTTCTGGTACAAAGTTAATGATTACAAATGGACTCATAATTCAATTCAATCTATTATCAATTGGCTTTACGAACTCCTAATAAAAAAATAAATCGTTTTTAAATGTGTGTAGGAAAAAAACTATCCGAGGTTCGAATTGTTTTGAACGCAACATGTCCCTGCGAAAATGAATGGACTAAGCCACGCCCCTTTCTAACTTGCTGTGAAGTCCACCTGCATCAGACTGGCTTCAGGTACGTACCAACGCAACTCTTTCTGCACCGCTCCACAAGGTAAAACTTACTTTCTTTTCACTAACAATCAATTTGTTTACTTGTTCACCTAATCATTATGCTATTATTTCTACAAATATGAGGAGACTACAATTCTTAACTAATTTTGAATGATTTTTGTACGCATATTTGGACGTCGACCTGCTCAGAATTCTGCAAACTAATAAAAAACATTGTAAAATAGTTGTACTATATTTTAGAACTTTATTTGTCCTTACAATTATAATATTTTACAAAACACGTCACAACAGAAATCAAAGACTAATTTGAAATTCTGAAAAATATATATAGTAATGAAATAATGTAGTTTAGAGAATTTAAATACACTATCCCCAATATAATCTCAGATGGAATGAGTATTTCTTTGAAAGACGATGGATAAATGGATAAATGTTGAATTTTTGTTGAATACATTAATAGGCTAAACAATTTAAATGAATCATTTTGGTTGTCCAGAGTACAGTCACTTTTCAAGACCAGGATTAAAAAGCGACCCAGTTTGTGTTGTCATGGAATCAAGAGTTAATCCGTCAGACAGTGTGGGATGGAGAGGTCGGAGGATGTGTCGTTATTTACCGCTTTAATCCTCCGTGTTTTTAAGTGTTGTGCAACTGATAGAAAGACGCTTTGCCCAGCTGGGACTGACTGACCTCAGGCACCGACATGCAAGCGTTTATGTAACGAAAATGGCTTTTGAGGGCCAATGAAGACTCCATTGGTACACTGTTAATATTTGCATTACCCTTAAGATTATTTTTCTAATCATCAAGTCAGTGTATTCCGAGGCTTTATACATTTGCCGGAAGTATAGACAGTAACTTCTATTAGATTATTCAGTTAGATGTTACAATAGAGTATTTTTCTTTTTAAATCACTACATTGGTGTTAGTATGCCGGCATATTTTATCAATATTGGCAAAAACTTTAATGCCTTCCTTTTCCAGCCATTATGATGTATCATGTTACAATGAATGAAAAAAATACACACCAAAAGCAGTGCTGTGGCTCAATAAACGTCAAAACTTTTTTTATGTATTTATTTTTCACTATCGATGAAGTGAATGTTATTATGATGTATCATGTTCAGTGTTGGGCTAGTTACTGAAAACCAGTAACTAGTTACAGTTACTAGTTACTTTATTTCAAAAGTAACTCAGTTACTAACTCAGTTACTTACACCAAAAAGTAATGCGTTACTGTGAAAAGTAACTATATAGTTACTTCTTCTACTTTTTGTTTTTAAAGCTCCCATTAATGCCCTTTTAGCCTTCATTTCAGTACTGTTATTGCACTGGAGAATAATACAATCTGTTGATCAACTTGACATGCATTTGCATCACTGAACTCTGCTAAGCAATGTGCTCTACATACAACACACAAAGACAAAGATATGTTTCAAAGTGCCAATTTATTTCAGGCCAGAACAAATTGGCAAAACTATTTTAAATAGCTGCAACATAACATACATAAGTAACAAACAGCATAATAACACTAACACTAACCACGTTAAACCCAGATTCCAAACTAACAAAGGTCTTAACTCATTCTCTTTCTATGCCACTTCAATATGGAATGCACTCCCAACAGGTGTAAAATAAAGGGCATCTCTATCCTCCTTCAAAACCCGCACTAAAAGAACATCTCCAGGCAACTACAACCTTAAACTAACACCCTCCCTTCCACATAATACCTCTTCGGATTGTAAATAATCAAATGTAGACATTTTTTCTTATAATTTCTGATCTCTCTCTCTGTGTCCACTACTTGCTGTACATATCCTACCAAGTCAGTCCTACACTGTTTCAATGTCCATTTCTCTGATGATGCAATTGTTGATGCTGATTGTTGATGACAGAAGTGTTGATACCAACCACACCTAACCCCCCCCCCCCCCCCCCCCCCTCCATATCCCACACCCCGGATTGTAAATAATTCAATGTATATACCCTGATGATTATCTTGTGTGATGACTGTATTATGATGTTAGTATATATCTGATAGTATATATCTGTATCATGAATCAGTGGACCCCGACTTAAGCAAGTTGAAAAACTTACTGGGGTGTTACCATTTAGTGGTCAATTGTACGGAATATGTACTGTACTGTGCAACATACTAATAAAAGTTTCAATCAATCAATCAATCAACAACATAGCTGTAAAGCTGGCTTCACCTAAGGAAGGCACACGTGACATACACAGAGCCTAACCAGGCAGATTTGAATTGTTGTTTTGGGCAGTAGACGGGATCTTTGATCCAAGACACAACTTACATTTAACTAAATTGTGCTCGACAAAAGAAAAGAAGGGAGAATATCTCATACTTGCCTCTCCCCGGGACAACCATTCTCTCAAATTTCTCCCGATTTCCAGCCGGACTTAAGGCACGCCCCTCCAGGTCCGTGCGGACCTGAGTGAGGACAGCCTGCCGTCACGTCCGCTTGGCCAACCAAAAAGTAACCACAGAACACTATACCGTATAGTCGTATAGTGTTCTGTGGTTACTTTTTTGTTGGCCAACGGTTATTATTGCGCACCCCCCTCCCCTCCCCTCCCCTCCCCTCACCTCACCTCCCCACACCCGCACACACACACAGAGAGCGCAGAGGAAGAATCAGAAGCACGTCTCTGCTTCGCTGCCATAAAACACGATCAGATCCTCAGTTTCTAGCCGATACTACATAAAAAATAACGTAAAATAACGCAGTAACGCATCATGTAGTAACGGTAACTGAGTTACTTAATATAAAAAAATAACGCGTTAGATTACTAGTTACCGCCGAAACTAACGGCGTTACAGTAACGCGTTACTTTGTAACGCGTTAGTCCCAACACTGATCATGTTACAATGAACGAAAAAAATACACACCAAAAGCAATGCTGTGGCTCAATAAACGCACATATAATTATGTGTATTTCAAAACATTTTTTATGTTGGGACGGCGTGGCGCAGTGGAAGAGTGGCCGTGCGCGACCCGAGGGTCCCTGGTTCAATCCCCACCTAGTACCAACCTCGTCATGTCCGTTGTGTCCTGAGCAAGACACTTCACCCTTGCTCCTGATGGGTGCTGGTAGCGCCTTGCATGGCAGCTCCCTCCATCAGTGTGTGAATGGGTAAATGTGGAAGTAGTGTCAAAGCGCTTTGAGTACCTTGAAGGTAGAAAAGCGCTATACAAGTACAACCCATTTATTTATTATTTATTTATGTATTTATTTTTCACTATCGATGAAGTCTTGTACATTACCTGGAATTAATGTTATTATGATGTATCATGTTACAATGAACGAAAAAAATACACAACAAAACAATACTCTGGCTCAATAAACGCACATATAATTATGTGTATTTCAAAACTTGTTTAATATTTTTTTTTTGTAATGTTAGCTTTCAGGATCTAATGAAAACAATCCCTGTGAAATGCACAAATTGAAAAACAACTGAACTTAAATCAGGGGTGTCCTGATATACAACGTTTTCAATTCAGATACGATACCGATATTAAAGCCATGAATATTGGCCAATATGATATCCATACAAATCATACATACCTTTATTATTTTATAGTGTGAAATGTTAGAAAATATTTCATCAAGTAAAATTAGTCAAACAGACAACAATGGTAGGTATGAAAAACACTAACCTATTTATTGTTAAATGTCTAGAAATCGACTTATGCTATTGTTATACTGAAATAGAGTTGTAATTTTCTTTGGTAGCACCTCGGGGTCACAATAATTCATGAAGTTAAGCTAATGATGCTGTATATTTGAGTATGCGGGAAAGTTTGTTACTGGATACTTTCTAATATGCTTCTTTCTGCCTTGGAGCCTTTGTATGTGTAAGTAATATGCAACTATAATTATTTTATACTGGTTTATATTGACAAATGTGCTGTTTTAGACTGCAATATTGTTTATGTTTAGTGAACAACACTTGCTATGTATTGTGTGCTTAGCTGTTGTGTAACTGGTAGCTCCAAGTAGCCTATAGCCGACCATGTTTGCCTTTTCTAAATGACTTGTTTAAAATACAAGAAAAGACCAATCCTGTGTGCTCGTTGGAGGACATTAGATGTCAACTGGCTGTCCAGCTTTGCACAAGTAAACACGCTGCAGGACTGCTTGTATCAGCAGATATCTTATCAAATTTTACATGCAAGCCCATATAATTTAGTTTTTGCTGATATTGAATCCACTTAACTTAAATAAAACCAAACTAATATTTTGTAAACACAAACAGGGCTAAATGGTGATCATTAAAACTCATTTTTATATGTAAATAATGAATAAACAAACAATCTCACTCCATGCTCTGTAGTGTTTATTGCTATGAACACCATTAATAGCAGAATTGTTGTGTGGATGCACGGGGAAACAAGTGTACAAGCACCCAACAATCACTACAAAAAGAGCAACCAATATAAGTCAAAATATTAGAGCAAATACATAAACACTCCCCTCCTAAAATAAAAATGATTCAAATGTATGCCATATGTGTTTCAGGAGTCTACGGTAACGTCAGAGCCATGGGGCGGAAGGAGATCGTCTGCACTTGGAAGAAACCCATAAATAACATCAAGGATGTGTTTGACTTCATAGGCAAGATGGGATCGTAAGTACAAAAAGGAGACTTGATTTATGTAAATTTTGATAATTTTATTGAATGAGGGACAAGCGGTAGAAAATGGATGGATGGATACAATTTTTGGTTGGAACACTTAGACTTAGATACTACCACCACCACGCTTGACGGTAGGTCTGGTGTTCCTGGGATTAAAGGCCTCACCTTTTCTCCTCCAAATATATTGCTGCGTATTGTGGCAAAACAGCTACATTTTTGTTTCATCTGACCACAGAACTTTCCTACAGAAGGTCTTATCTTTGTCCATGTGACAAAAATTGAGCTGTTTGGCCACAACACCCAGCAATATGTTTGGTGGAGAAAAATTGAGGCCTTTAATCCCAGGAACACCATCCCTACCATCAAGCATGGTGGTGGTAGTATTATGCTCTGGGCCTGTTTTGCTGCCAATGGAACTGGTGCTTTACAGAGAGTAAATGGGACAATGAAAAAGGAGGATTAC